>NW_025727783.1:0-255763 GCF_021461385.2 Schistocerca piceifrons
AATTCCGATGCAATTTCTGAGTTTCATCGTCAATAAGAAGGTCAGAGAGATACAGTAAACCTGAGGTGAAGCATCGGAATCTATAATTAGTGTCACCGGAATGGTTCAAAGCAGTCAGTAAGAAGAGTCAGTCTTCTTGTACTTAAGTCGGCATTGTGCCTTTTGTATTTAACTCCGATGCACTATCTGCGTTTCATCGTCAATTAGAAGAGCCAAGGGATTCAGTTAACCTGAAACGAAGCATAAGAATCTATAACAAGTGTCACAGGAATGGTTCAAATCATAGACAGTGGGAAGATTCATTCTACATGTACTTAAGTCGGCATCGTGCCTTTTGTATTTATTTCCGATGCAATTTCTGTGTTTCATCGTCAATAAGATTGTCAGAAGGATACAGTTATACCTGATGTGAAGCATCGGAAACTATAACTAGTGGCACAGGAATGGTTCAAAACATAGTCAGTAAGAGGAGTCAGTCTTCTTGTACTTAAGTCGGCATTGTGCCTTTTCTATTTAATTCCGATGCTATTTCTGTGTTTCATCGTCAATAAGAACGTCCAAGGGATACAGTTAACCTGAAGTGCAGCATGGGAATCTGTAACTAGTGTCACAGGAATGGTTCAAAACATAGACAGTAGGAAGAGTCTGTCTTCTTGTACTTAAGTCGACAATGTGCCTTTTCCATTTAATTCCAATGCAATTTCTGTGTTTCATCGTCAATATGAAGGTCAGAGGTATACAGTAAACCTGAAGTGAAGCATCGGAATCTGTAACTAACTTAACAGGAATGGTTCAAAATATAGATAGTATGAAGAGTCAGTCTTCTGGTACTTAAGTCGGCCTTGTGCCTTTTCTATTAGATTCCGATGCAATTTCTGTGTTTCATCGTCAAAAAGAAGGTCAAAAGGATACAGTAAACCTGGAGTGAAGCATCGGAATCTATAACAAGGGTCACAGGAGTGGTTAAAACATAGACAGTAAGAAGAGTCAGTCTTCTTGTACTTTAGTCGGCATTGTGCCATTTGTATTTAATTCCGACACAATTTCTGAGTTTCATCGTCAATAAAAGGGTCAGAAGGATACAGTAAACCTGAGGTGAAGGCATCGGAATCCATAACTAGTGTCACAGGAATGGTTCAAATCATAGACAGTGGGAAGATTCATTCTACATGTACTTAAGTCGGCATCGTGCCTTTAGTATTTATTTCCGATGCAATTTCTGTGTTTCATCGTCAATAAGATTGTCAGAGGGATACAGTAAACCTGATGTAAAGCATCGGAAACTATAACTAGGGGCACAGGAATGGTTCAAAACATAGTCAGTAAGAAGAGTCAAACCTCTTGTACCTAAGTCGGCATTGTGCCTTTTGTATTTAATTCCGATGCAATTTCTGTGTTTCATCGTCAATAACAAGGTCCAAGGGATACAGTAAACCTGAACTGAAGCATCGGAATCTATAACTAATGTTACAGGAACCATTCAAAACATAGACAGTAGGAAGTGTCAGTCTTCTTGTACTTAAGTCGGCATTGTTAGTTTTGTATTTAGTTCCGATGCAATTTCTGTGTTTCATCGTCAATAAGAAGGTCCTAGTGATAGAGTAAACCTGAAGTGAAGCATCGGAATCTATAACTAGTGTCACAGGAATGGTTCAAAACATAGTCAGTAAAGAAGAGTCGGTCTTCTTGTACTTAAGTCGGCATTGTGCCTTTTGTATTTAATTCCGATACAATTTCTGTGTTTCATAGTCAATAAGAAGGTCCAAGGGATACAGTAAACCTAGAGTGAAGCATCGGAATCTATAATTAATGTCACAGGAATGGTTCAAAACATAGACAGTAAGAAGAGTCAGTCTTCTTGTACTTAAGTCGGCATTGTGCCCTTTTCAATTTAATTCCGATGCAATTACTGTGTTTCATCGTCAATATGAAGGTCAGAGGGATACAGTAAACCTGAAGTGAAGCATCGGAATCTCTAAGTAGTGTCACAGGTATGGTTCAAAACATAGTCAGTAAGAAGAGTCAGAATTCTTGTACTTAAGTCAGCATTGTGCCTTTTGTATTTAATTCCGATACAATTTCTGTGTTTCATAGTCAATAAGAAGGTCCAAGGGATACAGTAAACCTAGAGTGAACTATCGGAATCTCTAACTAGTGTCACAGGAATGGTTCACACATAGTCAGTAAGAAGAGTCAGTCTTCTTGAACTTACGTCGGCATTGTGCCTTTTGCATTTAATTCCGAGCAATATCTGTGTTTCATCGTCAATAAGAATGTCCAAGGGATACAGTAAACCAGAAGGGAAGCATCGGAATCTGTAACTAGCGTCACAGGAATGGTTCAAAACATAGACAGTGAGAAGAGTCAGTCTTCTTGTACTTAAGTCGGCATTGTGCCTCTTCTATTTAATTCCGATGGAATTACAGTGTTTCATCGTCAGTAAGAAGGTCAGAGGGATACAGTAAACATGAAGTGAAGCATCGGAATCTATAACTAGTGTCACAGGAATGGTTCAAAGCATAGACAATAAGAAAGGTCAGTCTTCTTGTACTTAAGTCGGCATTGTGCCTTTTGTATTTAATTCCCATGCAAATTCTGTGTTTCACCGTCAATAAGAATGTCAGAGGGATACAGTAAACCTGAAGTGAAGCATCGGAATCTATAACTAGTGTCACAGGAATTGTTCAAAACATAAACAGTAGGAAGCGTCAGTCATCTTGTACTTAAGTCGGCGTCGTGCATTTTCTAATTAATTCCGATGCAATTTCTGTGTTTCATCGTCAATAAGAAGGTCAGAGGGATACAGTAAACCTGAAGTGAAGCATCGGAATCTGTAACTAGAGTCACAAGAATGTTTCAAACATAGGCAGTAAGAAGAGTCAGTCTTCTTGTACTTAAGTCGGCATTGTGCCTTTTCTATTTAATTACGATGCAATTTCTTTGTTTCATCGTCAACAAGAAGGTCCAAGGGATACAGTAAACCTGAAGTGAAGCATCGGAATCAATAGCTAGTGACACAGGAATGGTTCAAATCTTAGACAGTTGGAAGAGTCAGTTTTATTGTACTTAAGTCGGCATTGTGCCTTTTGTATTTAATTCCGATGCAATTTCTGTGTTTCATCGTCAATAAGAAGGACAGAGGGATACAGTAAACCTGAAGTGAAGCATCAGAATCTATAACTAGTGTCACAGGAATGGTTCAAAGCAGTCAGTAAGAAGAGTCAGTCTTCTTGTACTTAAGTCGGCATTGTTCCTTTTGTATTTAAATCCGATGCACTATCTGTGTTTCATCGTCAATTAGTAGATCCAAGGGATTCAGATATCCTGAAATGAAGCATAAGAATCTATAACAAGTGTCACAGGAATTGTTCAAATCATAGACAGTGGGAAGATTCAGTCTACATGTACTTAAGTCGGCATCGTGCCTTTTGTATTTATTTCCGATGCAATTTCTGTGTTTCATCGTCAATAAGATTGTCAGAGGGATACAGTAAACCTGATGTAAAGCATCGGAAACTATAACTAGTGGCACAGGAATGGTTCAAAACATAGTCAGTAAGAAGAGTCAAACCTCTTGTACCTAAGTCGGCATTGTGCTTTTTGTATTTAATTCCGATGCAATTTCTGTGTTTTATCGTCAATAACAAGGTCCAAGGGATACAGTAAACGTGAAGTGAAGCATCGGAATCTATAACTAATGTTACAGGAACCGGTCAAAACATAGACAGTAGGAAGTGTCAGTCGTCTTGTACTTAAGTCGGCATTGTTCGTTTTGTATTTAGTTCCGATGCAATTTCTGTGTTTCATCGTCAATAAGAAGGTCCTAGTGATAGAGTAAACCTGAAGTGAAGCATCGGAATCTATAACTAGTGACACAGGAATGGTTCAAAACATAGTCAGTAAGAAGAGTCAGTCTTCTTGTACTTAAGTCGGCATTGTGCCTTTTGTATTTAATTCCGATACAATTTCTGTGTTTCATAGTCAATAAGAAGGTCCAAGAGATACCGTAAACCTGAAATGAAGCATCGGATTCTATAACTAAGGTCACAGGAATGTTTCAAAGCATAGACAGTAGGAAGACTCAGTCTACGTGTACTTAAGTCAGCATTGTGCCTTTTGTATTTAATTCCGATGCAATTTCTGTGTTTCATCGTCAATAAGAAGGTCCAAGGGATACAGTAAACCTGAAGTGAAGCATCGGAATCTATAACTAGTGTCACAGGAATGGTTCAAAACATAGACAGTAAGAAGAGTCAGTCTTCTTGTACTTAAGTCGGCATTATGCCCTTTTCAATTTATATCCGATGCAATTACTGTTTTTCATCGTCAATAAGAAGGTCAGAGGGATACAGTAAACCTGAAGTGAGGCATCGGAATCTCTAACTAGTGTCACAGGAATGGTTCAAAACATAGTCAGTAAGAAGAGGCAGTCTTCTTGTATTTAAGTCGGCATTGTGCCTCTTGTATTTATTTCCGATGCAATATCTGTGTTTCATCGTCAATAAGAAGGTCCAAGGGATACAGTAACAGTGAAGTGAAGCATCGGAATCCGTAACTAGCGTCACGGGAATGGTTCAAAACTTAGACAGTATGAAGAGTCAGTCTTCTTGTACTTCAGTCGGCATTGTGCCATTTCTATTTAATTCCGATGCAATTTCTGTGTTTCATCGTCAATAAGAAGGTCAGATGGATACAGTAAACCTGAAGTGAAGCATCGGAATCAATATCTAGTGCCACAGGAATGGTTCAAATCATAGTCAGTAAGAAGAGTCAGTCTTCTTGTACTTGAGTCGGCATTGTGCCTTTTCTATTTAATTCCGATGCAATTTCTGTGTTTCATCGTCAATAAGAACGTCCGAGGGATACAGTAAACCTGAAGTGAAGCATCGGAATCTATAACTAGTGTCACAGGAATGGTTCAAAGTATAGACAGTAGGAAGAGTCGGTCTTCTTGTACTTAAGTCGGCAATGTGCCTTTTGTATTTAATTCCGATGCAATTTCTGTGTTTCATCGTCAATAAGAAGGCCATAGATATACAGTAAACCTGAAGTGAAGCATAGGAATCTGTAACTAACGTCACAGGAATGGTTCAAAACATAGATAGTAAGAAGAGTCTGTCTTCTGGTACTTAAGTCGTCATTGTGCCTTTTCTATTAATTTCCGATGCAATTTCTGTGTTGCATCGTCAAAAAGAAGGTCAAAGGGATAATGTAAACCTGGAGTGAAGCATCGGAATCTATAACTAGTGTCACAGGAGTGGTTAAAACATAGACAGTAAGAAGAGTCAGTCTTCTTGTACTTAAGTCGGCATTGTGCCTTTTCTATTTAATTCGGAAGCAACTTCTGTGTTTCATCGTCAATAAGAAGGTCCAAGGGAAACAGTACACCTGAAGTGAATCATCGGAATCAATATCTAGTGTCACAGGAATGGTTCAAACATAGTCAGTACGAAGAGTCAGTCTGCTTGTACGTAAGTTGTCATTGTGCCTTTTGTATCTAATTCCGATGCAATTTCTGTGTTTCATCGTCAATAAGAAGGTCAGAGGGATACAGTATACCTGAAGTGAAGAATCGGAATCTATAACTAGTGTCACAGGAATGGTTCAAAACATAGACAGTAAGAAGGGTCAGTCTTCTTGTACTTAAGTCGGCATTGTGCCTTTTGAATTTAATTCCGATGCAATTTCTGAGTTTCATCGTCAATAAGGAGGTCAGAGGGATACAGTAAACCTGAAGTGAAGCATCGGAATCTATAACTAGTGTCACAGGAATAGTTCAAAACAGTCAGTAAGAAGAGTCAGTCTTCTTGTACGTAAGTCGGCATTGTGCAATTTGTATTTAATTCCGATGCAATTTCTGTGTTTCATCGTCAATAAGAAGGTCCAAGGGATACAGTACACCTGAAGTGAATCATCGGAATCAATATCTAGTGTCAGAGGAATGGTTCAAAACATAGTCAGTACGAAGAGTCAGTCTGCTTGTACGTAAGTTGTCATTGTGCCTTTTGTATCTAATTCCGATGCAATTTCTGTGTTTCATCGTCAATAAGAAGGTCAGAGGGATACAGTAAACCTGAAGTGAAGAATCGGAATCAATAACTAGTGTCACAGGAATGGTTCAAAACATAGACAGTAAGAAGGGTCAGTCTTCTTGTACTTAAGTCGGCATTGTGCCTTTTGTATTTAATTCCGATGCAATTTCTGAGTTTCATCGTCAATAAGAAGGTCAGAGGGATACAGTACACCTGAAGTGAAGCATCGGAATTTATAACTAGTGTCACAGGAATAGTTCAAAACAGTCAGTAAGAAGAGTCAGTCTTCTTGTACTTAAGTCGGCATTGTGCAATTTGTATTTAATTCCGATGCAATTTCTGTGTTTCATCGTCAATAAGAAGGTCCAAGGGATACAGTAAACCTGAAGTGAAGCATCGGAATCTATGACTAGTGTCACAGGAATGGTTCAAAGCATAGACAGTAAGAACGGTCTGTCTTCTTGTACTTAAGTCGGCATTGTGCCTTCTGTATTTAATTCCGATGCAATTTCTGTGTTTCATCGTCAATAAGAAGGTCAGAAGGATACAGTAATTCAGAAGTGAAGCATCGGAATCTATAACTAGTGTCACAGGAATGGTTCAAAACATAGAAAGTAGGAAGAGTCAGTCTTCTTGTACTTAAGTCAGCATTGTGCCATTTCTATTTAATTCCGATGCACTTTCTGTGTTTCATCGTCAATAAGAAGGTCCAAGGGATACAGTAAACCGGAAATGAAGCATCGGTATCTATATCATCGGTATGGATTGGGGCTAAGAAATGAAAGAGGAAGCCGCCTGATAGAATTTTGCACAGAGCACAACTTAATCATAGCTAACACTTGGTTTAAGAATCATAATAGAAGGTTGTAGACATGGAAGAACCCTGGAGATACTAAAAGGTATCAGATAGATTATATAATGGTAAGACAGAGATTTAGGAACCAGGTTTTAAATTGTAAGACATTTCCAGGGGCAGATGTGGACTCTGACCACAATCTATTGGTTATGACCTGTAGATTAAATCTGAAGAAACTGCAAAAGGGTGGGAATTTAAGGAGATGGGACCTGGATAAACTGAAAGAACCAGAGGTTGTACAGAGTTTCAGGGAGAGCATAAGGAAACAATTGAAAGGAATGGGGGAAAGAAATACAGTAGAAGAAGAATGGGTAGCTCTGAGGGATGAAGTAGTGAAGGCAGCAGACGATCAAGTAGGTAAAAAGAAGAGGGTTAGTAGAAATCCTTGGGTAACAGAAGAAATATTGAATTTAATTGATGAAAGGAGAAAATATAAAAATGCAGTAAATGAAGCAGGCAAAAAGGAATACAAACGTCTCAAAAATGAGATCGACAGGAAGTGCAAAATGGCTAAGCAGGGATGGCTAGAGGACAAATGTAAGGATGTCGAGGCTTGTCTCACTAGGGGTAAGATAGATACTGCCTACAGGAAAATTAAAGAGACCATTGGAGATAAGAGAACCACCTGTATGAACATCAAGAGCTCAGATGGAAACCCAGTTCTAAGCAAAGAAGGGAAAGCAGAAACGTGGAAGGAGTATATAGAGGGTCTATACAAGGGCGATGCACTTGATGACAATATTATGGAAATGGAAGAGGATGTAGATGAAGATGAAATGGGAGATACGATACTGCGTGAAGAGTTTGACATAGCACTGAAGGACCTGAGTCGAAACAAGGCCCCCGGAGTAGACAACATTCCATTGGAACTACTGACGGCCTTGGGAGAGCCAGGTCTGACAAAACTCTACCATCTGGTGAGCAAGATGTATGAAACAGGCGAAATACCCTCAGACTTCAAGAAGAATATAATAATTCCAATCCCAAAGAAAGCAGGTGTTGACAGATGTGAAAATTACCGTACAATCAGTTTAATAAGTCACAGCTGCAAAATACTAACACGAATTCTTTACAGACGAATGGAAAAACTAGTAGAAGCCGACCTCGGGGAAGATCAGTTTGGATTCCGTAGAAATACTGGAACACGTGAGGCAATACTGACCTTACGACTTATCTTAGAAGAAAGATTAAGGAAAGGCAAACCTACGTTTCTAGCATTTGTAGACTTAGAGAAAGCTTTTGACAATGTTGACTGGAATACTCTCTTTCAAATTCTAAAGGTGGCAGGGGTAAAATACAGGGAGCGAAAGGCTATTTACAACTTGTACAGAAACCAGATGGCAGTTATAAGAGTTGAGGGACATGAAAGGGAAGCAGTGGTTGGGAAGGGAGTGAGACAGGGTTGTAGCCTCTCCCCGATGTTATTCAATCTCTATATTGAGCAGGCAGTAAAGGAAACAAAAGAAAAATTTGGAGTAGGTATTAAAATCCATGGAGAAGAAATAAAAACTTTGAGGTTCGCCGATGACATTGTAACTCTGTCAGAGACAGCAAAGGACTTGGAAGAGCAGTTGAACGGAATGGATGGTGTCTTGAAGGGAGGATATAAGATGAACATCAACAAAAGCAAAACGAGGATAATGGAATGTAGTCGAGTTAAGTCGGGTGATGCTGAGGGTATTACATTAGGAAATGAGACACTTAAAGTAGTAAAGGAGTTTTGCTATTTGGGGAGCAAAATAACTGATGATGGACGAAGTACAGAGAGTATAAAATGTAGACTGGCAATGGCAAGGAAAGCGTTTCTGAAGACGAGAAATTTGTTAACATCGAGTATAGATTTAAGTGTCAGGAAGTTATTTCTGAAAGTATTTGTATGGAGTGTAGCCATGTATGGAAGTGAAACATGGACGGTAAATAGTTTGGACAAGAAGAGAATGGAAGCTTTCGAAATGTGGTGCTACAGAAGAATGCTGAAGATTAGATGGGTAGATCACATAACTAATGAGGAAGTATTGAATAGAATTGGGGAGAAGAGAAGTTTGTGGCACAACTTGACCAGAAGAAGGGATCGGTTGGTAGGACATGTTCTGAGGCATCAAGGGATCACCAATTTAGTATTGGAGGGCAACGTGGAGGGTAAAAATCATAGGGGGAGACCAAGAGATGAATACACTAAGCAGATTCACAAGGATGTTGGTTGCAGTAGGTACTGGGAGATGAAGAAGCTTGCACAGGATAGAGTAGCATGGAGAGCTGCTTCAAACAAGTCTCAGGACTGAAGACCACAACAACAACAATATCTATAACTAGTGTCCCAGGAATGTTTCAAAATATAGACAGTAGGAAGAGTCAGTCTACATGTACTTAGGTCGGCATTGTGCCTTTTGTATTTAATTCCGATGCAATTTCTGTGTTTCATCGTCAATAAGAAGGTCAGAGAGAAACATTAAACCTGAAGTCAAGCATCGGAATCTTTAACTCGTGTCACAGGAATGGTTCAAAGCATTGTCAGTAAGAAGAGTCAGTCTTCTTGTACTTAAGTCGGCATTGTGCCTCTTGTATTTATTCCGATGCAATTTCTGTGTTTCATCGTCAATACGAAGGTCCAAGGGATACAGTAAACCAGAAGTGAAGCATCGGAATCTATAACTAGTGTCACAGGAATGGTTCAACACATAGACAGTAAGAAGAGTCAGTCTTCCTGTGCTTAAGTCGGCATTATGCCCTTTTCAATTTATTACCGACGCAATTACAGTGTTTCATCGTCAATAAGAAGGTCAGAGGGATACAGTAAACCTGAAGTGAAGCATCGAAATCTCTAACTATTGTCACAGGAATGGTTCAAAACATAGTCAGTAAGAAAAGTCAGTCCTCTTGTATTTAAGTCGGCATTGTGCCTTTTGTATTTATTTCCGATGCAATATCTGTGTTTCATCGTCAATAAGAAGGTCCAAGGGATACAGTAACCCTGAAGTGAAGCATCGGAATCTGTAACTAGCGTCACAGGAATGGTTCCAAACTTAGACAGTATGAAGAGTCAGTCTTCTTGTACTTCAGTCGGCATTGTGCCATTTCTATTTAATTCCGATGCAATTTCTGTGTTTCATCGTCAATAAGAAGGTCAGATGAATACAGTAAACCTGAAGTGAAGCATCGGAATCTGTAACTAACGTCACAGGAATGGTTCAAAACATAGATAGTAAGAAGGATCAGTCTTCTGGTACTTAAGTCGGCATTGTGCCTTTTCTATTAAATTCCGATGCAATTTCTGTGTTTCATCGTCAAAAAGAAGGTCAAAGGAATACAGTAAACCTGGAGTGAAGCATCGGAATCCATAACTAGTGTCCCAGGAGTGGTTAAAACATAGACAGTGAGAAGAGTCAGTCTTCTTGTACTTAAGTCGGCATTGTGCCTTTTCTATTTAATTCCGATGCGATTTCTTTGCTTCATCGTCAATATGAAGGTCAGAGTTATACAGTGAACCTGAAGTGAGGCATCGGAATCTATATCTAGTGTCACAGGAATGGTTCAAAGCATAGTCAGTAGGAAGAATCAGTCTTCTTGTACTTAAGTCGGCATTGTGCATTTTCTATTTAATTCCGATGCAATATCTGTGTTTCATCGTCAATAAGAAGGTCAGAGGGATACAGTAAACCTGAAGTGAAACATCGGAATCTATAACTAGTGTCACAGGATTGGTTCCAAACATAGTCAGTAAGAAGAGTCAGTCTTCTTGTACTTAAGTTGGCATTGTGCCTTTTCTATTTAATTCCGATGCAATTTCTGTGTTTCATCGTCAATAAGAAGGTCCAAGGGATACAGTACACCTGAAGTGAATCATCGGAATCCATAAGTAGTGTCACAGGAATGGTTCAAAACATAGTCAGTACGAAGAGTCAGTCTTCTTGTACGTTAGTCGGCATTGTGCCTTTTGTATCTAATTCCGATGCAATTTCTGTGTTTCATCGTCAATAAGAAGGTCAGAGGGTACAGTAAACCTGAAGTGAAGAATCGGAAACTATAACTAGTGTCACAGGAATGGTTCAAAACATAGACAGTAAGAAAGGTCAGTCTTCTTGTACTTAAGTCGGCATTGTGCCTTTTGTATTTAATTCCGATGCAATATCTGAGTTTCATCGTCAATAAGAAGGTCACAGGGATACAGTAAACCTGAAGTGAAGCATCGGAATCTATAACTAGTGTCACAGGAATAGTTCAAAACAGTCAGTAAGAAGAGTCAGTCTTCTTGTACTTAAGTCGGCATTGTGCAATTTGTATTTAATTCCGATGCAATTTCTGTGTTTCATCGTCAATAAGAAGGTCAGAGGGATACAGTAAACCTGAAGTGAAGCATCGGAATCTATAAGTAGTGTCACAGGAATGGTTCAAAACATTGCCTTTTCTATTTAATTCCGATTCAATATCTGTGTTTCATCGTCAATAAGAAGGACAGAAGGATACAGTAAACCTGAAGTGAAGCATCGGAATCTATAACTAGTGTCACAGGAATGGTTCCAAACATAGTCAGTAAGAAGAGTCAGTCTTCTTGTACTTAAGTCGGCATTGTGCCTTTTCTATTTAATTCCGATGCAATTTCTGTGTTTCATCGTCAATAAGAAAGTCCAAGGGATACAGTACACCTGAAGTGAATCATGGGAATCTATAACTAGTGTCACAGGAATGGTTCAAAACATAGTCAGTACGAAGAGCAAGCCTTCTTGTACTTAAGTCGGCATTGTGCCTTTTGTATCTAATTCCGATGCAATATCTGTGTTTCATCGTCAATTAGAAGGTCAGAGGGATACAGTAAACCTGAAGTGAAGCAGCGGAATCTATAACTAGTGTCACAGGAATGGTTCAAAACATAGACGGTAAGAAGGGTCAGTCTTCTTGTACTTAAGTCGGCATTGTGCATTTTGTATTTAATTCCGATGCAATTTCTGTGTTTCGTCGTCAATAAAAAGGTCCAAGGGATACAGTAAACCTGAAGTAAAGCATCGGAATCTATAACTAGAGTCACATGAATGGTTCAAAACATAGACAAAAAGAAGAATCAGTCTTCTTGTACTTAAGTCGGCATTGTGCCTTTTGTATTTAATTCCGATGCAATTTCTGAGTTTCATCGTCAATAAGAAGGTCAGAGGGATACAGCAAACCTGAAGTGAAGCATCGGAATCTATAACTAGTGTCACAGGAATGGTTCAAAACAGTCAGTAAGAAGAGTCAGTCTTCTTGTACTTAAGTCGGTATTGTGCCTTTCGTATTTAACTCCGATGCACTATCTGTGTTTCATCGTCAATAAGAAGATCCAAGGGTTACAGTAAACCTGAAATGAAGCATCGGAATCTATAACAAGTGTCACAGGAATGGTTCAAAACATAGACAGTAGGAAGATTCATTCTACATGTACTTAAGTCGGCATCGTGCCTTTTGTATTTATTTCCGATGCAATTTCTGTGTTTCATCGTCAATAAGTAGGTCAGAGGGATACAGTTAACCTGAAGTGAAGCATCGGAATCTGTAACTAGTGTCACAGGAATGGTTCAAATCATTGTCAGTAAGAAGAGTCGGTCTTCCTGTACTTAAGTCGGCATTGTGCCTTTTGTATTTATTTCCGATGCAATTTCTGTGTTTCATCGTCAATAAGAAGATCCATGTGATACAGTAAACCTGAAATGAAGCATCGGAATCTATAGCAAGTGTCACAGGAATGGTTCAAAACATAGACAGTAGTAAGATTCATTCTATATGTACTTAAGTCGGCCTTGTGCCTTTTGTATTTAATTCCGATGCAATTTTTGTGTTCCGTCGTCAATAAGAAGGTCCAAGGGATACAGTAAACCTGAAGTGAAGCATCGGAATCTATAACTAGTGTCACAGGAATGGTTCAAAACATAGTCAGTAAGAAGAGTCAGTCTTCTTGTACTTAAGTCGGCATTGTGCCTTTTGTATTTAATTCCGATGCAATTTCTGTGTTTCATCGTCAATTAGAAGGTCCAAGGGATTAGGTAAATCTGAGGTGAAGCATCGGAATCTATAACTAGTGTCACAGGAATGGTTCCAATCATTGACAGTAAGATGAGTCAGTCTTCTTGTACTTAAGTCGGCATTGTGCCTTTTCAAATTAATTCCGATGCAATTTCTGTATTTCATCGTCAAAAAGGAGGTCAGCGGGATACAGTAAACCTGAAGTGAAGCATCGGAATCAATAACTAGTCTCACAGGAATGGTTCAAAACATTGACAGTAGGAAGAATCAGTCTTCTTGTACTTAAGTCGGCATTGTGCCTTTTGTATTTACCTCCGATGCACTATCTGTGTTTCATCGTCAATAAGAAGGTCAGAGGGATACAGTAAACTTGAAGTGAAGCATCGGAATCTATAACTAGTGTCACAGGAATGGTTCAAAACATGGTCAGTAGGAAGAGTCAGTCATCTTGTCCTTAAGTCGGCAGTGTGCCTTTTGTATTTAATTCCGATGCAATTTCTGTGTTCCATCGTCAATACGAAGGTCCAACGGATACAGTAAACCTGAAGGGAAGCATCGGATTCTATAACTAGTGTCACAGGAATGGTTCAAAACATAGTCAGTAAGAAGAGACAGTCCTCTTGTACTTATGTTGGCATTGTGCCTTTTGTATTTAATTCCGATGCAATTTCTGTGTTTCATCGTCAATAAGAAGGTCAGAGGGATACAGTGAACCTGAAGTGAAGCATCGGTATCTATAACTAGTGTCACAGGACTGGTTCAAAACAGTCAGTTAGAAGAGTCAGCCTTCTTGTACTTAAGTCAGCATTGTGCATTTTGTATTTAATTTGATGCCAATTCTGTGTTTCATTGTCAATAAAAAGGTCCAAGGGATACAGTAAACCTGAAGTGAAGCATCGGAATCTATAACTAGTGTCACAGGAATGGTTCAAAACATAGACAGTAAGAAGAGTCAGTTTTCTTGTACTTAAGTCGGCATTGTGCCTTTTCTATTTAATTCCGATGCAAATTCTGTGTTTCGTCGTCAATAAGAAGGTCAGAGGGATACAGTAAACCCGAAGTGAAGCATCGGAATCTATAACTAGTGTCACAGGAATGGTTCAAAACACAGACCGTAGGAAGAGTCAGCCTTCATGTACTTAAGTCGGCATTGTGCCTTTTCTATTTAATGCCGATGCAATTTCTGTGTTTCATCGTCAATAACATAGTCAGAGGGATACAGTAAACCTGAAGTGAAGCATCGGAATCTATAACTAGTATCACAGGAATGGTTCAAATCATGGTCACTAAGAAGAGTCAGTCTTCTTATACTTAAGTCGGCATTGTGCCTTTTGTATTCAATTCCGATGCAATATCTGTGTTTCATCGTCAATAAGAATGTCAGAGGGATACAGCAAACCTGAAGTGAAGCATCGGAATCTACAACTAGTGTCACAGGAATTGTTCAAAACATAGTCAGTACGAAGAGTCAGTCTTCTTGTACGTAAGTCGGCATTGTGCCTTTTGTATCTAATTCCGATGCAATTTCTGTGTTTCATCGTCAATAAGAAGGTCAGAGGGTACAGTAAACCTGAAGTGAAGAATCGAAATCTATAACTAGTGTCACAGGAATGGTCAAAACATAGACAGTAAGAAAGGTCAGTCTTCTTGTACTTAAGTCGGCATTGTGCCTTTTGTATTTAATACCGATGCAATTTCTGTGTTTCATCGCCAATAAGAAGATCCATGTGATACAGCAAACCTGAAATGAAGCATCGGAATCTATAACAAGTGTCACTGGAATGGTTCAAAACATAGACAGTAGGAAGATTCATTCTACATGCACTTAAGTCGGCATCGTGCCTTTTGTATTTATTTCCAATGCAATTTCTGTGTTTCTTCGTCAATAAGAAGGTGCAAGGGATACAGTAAACCTGAAGTGAAGCATCGGAATCAATAACTAGTGTCACAGGAATGGTTCAAAACATAGTCAGTAAGAAGAGTCAGTCTTCTTGTACTTAAGTCGGCATAGTGCTTTTTCTATTTAATTCCGATGCAATATCTGTGTTTGATCGTCAATAAGAAGGTCAGAGGGATACAGTAAACCTGAAGTGAAGCATCGGAATCTATAACTAGTGTCACAGGAATGGTTCCAAACATAGTCAGTAAGAAGAGTCAGTCTTCGTGTACTTAAGTCGGCATTGTGCCTTTTCTATTTCATTCTGAAGCAATATCTGTGTTTCATCGTCAATAAGAAGGTCCTAGGGATACAGTACACCTGAAGTGAATCATCGGAATCTATAACTAGGGTCACAGGAATAGTTCAAAACATAGTCAGTACGAAGAGTCAGTCTTCTTGTACTTAAGTCGGCATTGTGCGTTTTGTATTTAATTCCGATGCAATTTCTGTGTTTCATCGTCAATAAGAACGTCCAAGGGATACAGTAAACCTGAAGTGAAGCATCGAAATCTATAACTAGTGTCATAGGAATGGTTCAAAACATAGACAGTAGGAAGAGTCAGTCTTCTTGTACTTAAGTCGGCATTGTGCCTCTTCTATTTAATTCCGATGCAATTTCTGTATTTCATCGTCAATAAGAAGGTCAGAGGTATACAGTAAACCTGACGAGAAGCATCGCAATCTGTAACTAGCGTCACAGGAATGGTTCAAAACATAGTTAGTAAGAAGAGTCAGTCTTCTTGTACTTAAGACGGCATTATGCCTTTTCTATTTAATCCCGATGCAATATCTGTGTTTCATCGTCAAAATGAATATCAAAGGGATACAGTAAACCAGGAGTGAAGCATCGGAATCTATAACTAGTGTCACAGGAATGGTTCAAACATAGACAGTAAGAAGAGTCACTCTTCTTGTACATAAGTCGGCATTGTGCCTTTTCAATTTAATTCCGATGCAATTTCTCTGTTTCATCGTCAATAAGAAGGTCAGAGGTATAGAGTGAATCTGCAGTGAAGCATCGGAATCAATAACTAGTGTCACAGGAATGGTTCAAAACATAGTCATTAAGAAGAGTCAGTCTTCTTGTACGTAAGTCGGCATTGTGCCTTTTCTATTTAATTCCGATGCAATATCTGTGTTTCATCGTCAATAAGAAGGTCAGAGGGATACAGTAAACCTGAAGTGAAGCACCGGAATCTGTAACTAGTGTCACAGGAATGGTTCCAAACATAGTCAGTAAGAAGAGTCAGTCTTCTTGTACTTAAGTCGGCATTGTGCCTTTTCTATTTAGTTCCGATGCAATTTCTGTGTTTCATCGTGAATAAGAAGGTCCTAGGGATACAGTACAACTGAAGTGAATCATCGGAATCTATAACTAGTGTCACAGGAATAGTTCAAAACATAGTCAGTACGATGAGTCAGTCTTCTTGTACTTAAGTCGGCATTGTGCCTTTTGTATCTAATTCCGATGCAATTTCTGTGTTTCATCGTCAATAAGAAGGTCAGAGGGATACAGTAAACCTGAAGTGAAGCATCGGAATCTGTAACTAATGTCACAGGAATGGTTCAAAACATTGACAGTAAGAAGAGTCAGTCTTCTTGTACTTTAGTCGACATTGTGCCTTTTGTATTTAATTCCGATGCAATTTCTGTGTTTCGTCGTCAATAAGAAGGTCCAAGTGATACAGTAAATCTGAGGTGAAGCATCGGAATCTATAACTAGTGTCACAGGAATGGTTCAAACATTGACAGTAGGAAGAGTCAGTCTTCTTGTACTTAAGTCGGCAGTATGGATTTTCTATTTAATTCCGATGCAATTTCTGTGTTTCATCGTCAAAAAGAAGGTCAGAGGGATACAGTAAACCAGAAGTGAAGCATCGGAATCTATAACTAGTCTCACAGGAATGGTTCAAAGCATAGACAGTAGGAAGAGTCAATCATCTTGTACTTAAGTCGGCATTGTGCCTTTTGTATTTAACTCCGATGCACTGTCTGTGTTTCATCGTCAACAAGAAGATCCAAGGGGTACAGTAAACCGGAAATGAAGCATCGGAATCTATAACTAGTGTCACAGGAACGGTTCAAAACATTGCATTTTCCATTTAATTCCGATGCAATATCTTTGTTTCATCGTCAATAAGAAGGACAGAGGGATACAGTAAACCTGAAGTGAAGAATCGGAATCTATAACTAGTGTCACAGGAATGGTTCCAAACATAGTCAGTAAGAAGAGTCAATCTTCTTGTATTTAAGTCGGCATTGTGCCTTTTGTATTTAATTCCGATGCAATTTCTGTGTTTCGTCGTCAATAAGAAGGTCCAAGGGATACAGTAAACCTGAAGTAAAGCATCGGAATCTATAACTAGAGTCACAGGAATGGTTCAAAACATAGACAAAAAGAAGAATCAGTCTTCTTGTACTTAAGTCGGCATTGCGATTTTTGTATTTAATTCGGATGCATTTTCTGAGTTTCATCGTCGATAAGAAGGTCAGAGGGATACAGCAAACCTGAAGTGAAGCATCGGAATCTCTAACTAGTGTCAAAGGAATGGTTCAAAACAGTCAGTAAGAAGAGTCAGTCTTCTTGTACTTAAGTCGGCATTGTGCCTTTTGTATTTAACTCCGATGCACTATCTGTGTTTCATCGTCAATAAGAAGTTCCAAGGGTTACAGTAAACCTGAAATGAAGCATCGGAATCTATAACAAGTGTCACAATAATGGTTCAAAACATAGACAGTAGGAAGATTCATTCTACATGTACTTAAGTCGGCATCGTGCCTTTTGTATTTATTTCCGATGCAATTTCTAATTTTCATCGTCAATAAGTAGGTCAGAGGGATACAGTTAATCTGAAGTGAAGCATCGGAATCTATAACTAGTGTCACAGGAATGGTTCAAATCATAGTCAGTAAGCAGAGTCAGTCTTCTTGTACTTAAGTCGGCATTGTGCCTTTTGTATTTAATTCCGATTCAATTTCTGTGTTTCATCGTCAATTAGAAGGTCAGAGGGAAACAGTAAACCTGAAGTCAAGCATCGGAATCTTTAACTCGTGTCACAGGAATGGTTCAAAGCATTGTCAGTAAGAAGAGTCAGTCTTCTTGTACTTAAGTCGGCATTGTGCCTCTTGTATTTATTCCGATGCAATTTCTGAGTTTCATCGTCAATACGAAGGTCCAAGGGATACAGTAAACCAGAAGTGAAGCATCGGAATCTATAACTACTGTCACAGGAATGGTTCAACACATAGACAGTAAGAAGAGTCAGCCTTCTTGTACTTAAGTCGGCATTATCCCCTTTTCAATTTATTTCCGACGCAATTACAGTGTTTCATCGTCAATAAGAAGGTCAGAGGGATACAGTAAACCTGAAGTGAAGCATCGAAATCTCTAACTATTGTCACAGGGATGGTTCAAAACATAGTCAGTAAGAAAAGTCAGTCCTCTTGTATTTAAGTCGGCATTGTGCCTCTTGTATTTATTTCCGATGCAAAATCTGTGTTTCATCGTCAATAAGAAGGTCCAAGGGATAAAGTAACCCTGAAGTGAAGCATCGGAATCTGTAACTAGCGTCACAGGAATGGTTCAAAACTTAGACAGTATGAAGAGTCAGTCTTCTTGTACTTCAGTCGGCATTGTGCCTTTTCTATTAAATTCCGATGCAATCTCTGTGTTTCATCGTCAAAAAGAAGGTCAAAGGAATACAGTAAACCTGGAGTGAAGCATCGGAATCCATAACTAGTGTCCCAGGAGTGGTTAAAACATAGACAGTAAGAAGAGTCAGTCTTCTTGTACTTAAGTCGGCATTGTGCCTTTTCTATTTAATTCCGATGCGATTTCTTTGCTTCATCGTCAATATGAAGGTCAGAGTTATACAGTGAACCTGAAGTGAAGCATCGGAATCTATATCTAGTGTCTCAGGAATGGTTCAAAGCATAGTCAGTAGGAAGAATCAGTCTTCTTGTACTTAAGTCGGCATTGTGCCTTTTCTATTTAATTCCGATGCAATATCTGTGTTTCATCGTCAATAAGAAGGTCAGAGGGATACAGTAAACCTGAAGTGAAGCATCGGAATCTATAACTAGTGTCACAGGATTGGTTCCAAACATAGTCAGTAAGAAGAGTCAGTCTTCTTGTACTTAAGTTGGCATTGTGCCTTTTCTATTTAATTCCGATGCAATTTCTGTGTTTCATCGTCAATAAGAAGGTCCAAGGGATACAGTACACCTGAAGTGAATCATCGGAATCCGTAAGTAGTGTCACGGGAATGGTTCAAAACATAGTCAGTACGAAGAGTCAGTCTTCTTGTACGTAAGTCGGCATTGTGCCTTTTGTATCTAATTCCGATGCAATTTCTGTGTTTCATCGTCAATAAGAAGGTCAGAGGGTACAGTAAACCTGAAGTGAAGAATCGGAAACTATAACTAGTGTCACGGAAATAGTTCAAAACATAGACAGTAAGAAACGTCAGTCTTCTTATACTTAAGTCGGCATTGTGCCTTTTGTATTTAATTCCGATGCAATATCTGAGTTTCATCGTCAATAAGAATTTCAGAGGGATACAGCAAACCTGAAGTGAAGCATCGGAATCTATAACTAGTGTCACAGGAATGGTTCAAAACAGTCAGTAAGAAGAGTCAGTCTTCTTGTACTTAAGTCGGCATTGTGCCTTTTGTATTTAATTCCGACGCAATCTCTGTCTTTCATCGACAATAAGAAGGTCCAAGGGATACAGTAAATCTGAAGTGAAGCATCGGAATCTATAACTTGTGTCTCAGGAATGGTTCAAATCATTGACAGTAAGAAGAGTCAGTCTTCTTGTACTTAAGTCGGCATTGTGCGTTTTGTATTTAATTCCGATGCAATTTCTGTGTTTCATCGTCAATAAGAACGTCCAAGGGATACAGTAAACCTGAAGTGAAGCATCGGAATCTATAACTAGTGTCACAGGAATGGTTCAAAACATAGTCAGTAAGAAGAGTCAGTCTTCTTGTACTTAAGTCGGCATTGTGCCTTTTCTATTTAATTCCGATGCAATTTCTGCGTTTCATCGTCAATAAGAAGGTCCTAGGGATACAGTACACCTGAAGTGAATCATCGGAATCTATAACTAGTGTCACAGGAATAGTTCAAAACATAGTCAGTACGAAGAGTCAGTCTTCTTGTACTTAAGTCGGCATTGTGCGTTTTGTATTTAATTCCGATGCAATTTCTGTGTTTCATCGTCAATAAGAACGTCCAAGGGATACAGTAAACCTGAAGTGAAGCATCGTAATCTATAACTAGTGTCACAGGAATGGTTCAAAACATAGACAGTAGGAAGAGTCAGTCTTCTTGTACTTAAGTCGGCATTGTGCTTCTTTTGTTTAATTCCGATGCAATTTCTGTGTTTCATCGTCAATAAGAAGGTCAGAGGTATACAGTAAACCTGACGTGAAGCATCGGAACCTGTAACTAGCGTCACAGGAATGGTTCAAAAGATAGATAGTAAGAAGAGTCAGTCTTCTTGTACTTAAGACGGCATTGTGACTTTTCTATTTAATCCCGATGCAATTTCTGTGTTTCATCGTCAATAAGAAGGTCAGAGGGATACAGTAAACCAGAAGTGAAGCATCGGAATCTATAACTAGTGTTACAGGAATGGTTCAGATCATAGTCAGTAAGAAGAGTCAGTCTTCTTGTACTTAAGTCGGCATTGTGCCTTTTCTATTTAATTCCGATGCAATATCTGTGTTTCATCGTCAATAAGAAGGTCAGAGGGATATAGTAAACCTGAAGTGAAGCATCGGAATCTGTAACTAGTGTCACAGGACTGGTTCCAAACATAGTCAGTAAGAGGAGTCAGTCTTCTTGTACTTAAGTCAGCATTGTGCCTTTTCTATTTAATTCCGATACAATTTCTGTGTTACATCGTCAATAAGAAAGTCCTAGGGATACAGTACACCTGAAGTGAATAATCGGAAACTATAACTAGTGTCACAGGAATAGTTCAAAACATAGTCAGTACGAAGAGTCAGTCTTCTTGTACTTAAGTCGGCATTGTGCCTTATGTATCTAATTCCGATGCAAAATCTGTGTTTCATCGTCAATAAGAAGGTCAGAGGGATACAGTAAACCTGAAGTGAAGCATCGGAATCTGTAACTAATGTCACAGGAATGGTTCAAAACATTGACAGTAAGGAGGGTCAGTCTTCTTGTCCTTTAGTCGACATTGTGCCTTTTGTATTTAATTCCGATGCAATATCTGTGTTTCGACGTCAATAAGAAGGTCAGAGGGATACAGTAAACCTGAAGTGAAGCATCGGAATCTATAACTAGTGTCACAGGAATGGTTAAAAACAGTCAGTAAGAATAGTCAGTCTTCTTGTACCTAAGTTGGCATTGTGCCTTTTGTATTTAATTCCGATGCAATTTCTGTGTTTCATCGTCAATAAGAAGGTCCAAGTGATACAGTAAATCTGAGGTGAAGCATCGGAATCTATAACTAGTGTCACAGGTATGGTTCAAAACATTGACAGTAGGAAGAGTCAGTCTTCTTGTACTTAAGTCGGCATTATGGATTTTCTAATTAATTCCGATGCAATTTCTGTGTTTCATCGTCAAAAAGAAGGTCAGAGGGATACAGTAAACCTGAAGTGAAGCATCGGAATCTGTAACTAGTCTCAAATAAATGGTTCAAAACATAGTCAGTAAGAAGAGTCAGTCTTCTTGTACTAAAGTCGGCATTGTGCTTTTGTATTTAATTCCGATGCAATTTCTGTGTTTCATCGTCAATAAGAAGGTCCTAGGGATACAGTACACCTGAAGTGAATCATCGGAATCTATAACTAGTGTCACAGGAATAGTTCAAAACATAGTCAGTACGAAGAGTCAGTCTTCTTGTACTTAAGTCGGCATTGTGCGTTTTGTATTTAATTCCGATGCAATTTCTGTGTTTCATCGTCAAAAAGAAGGTCAGAGGGATACAGTAAACGTGAAGTGAAGCATCGGAATCTATAACTAGTGTCACAGGAATGGTTAAAAACAGTCAGTAAGAAGAGTCAGTCTTCTTGTACCTAAGTCGGCATTGTGCCTTTTGTATTTAATTCCGATGCAATTTCTGTGTTTCATCGTCAATAAGAAGGTCCTAGGGATACAGTACACCTGAAGTGAATCATCGGAATCTATAACTAGTGTCACAGGAATAGTTCAAAACATAGTCAGTACGAAGAGTCAGTCTTCTTGTACTTATGTCGGCATTGTGCGTTTTGTATTTAATTCCGATGCAATTTCTGTGTTTCATCGTTAATAAGAACGTCCAAGGGATACAGTAAACCTGAAGTGAAGCATCGTAATCTATAACTAGTGTCACAGGAATGGTTCAAAACATAGACAGTAGGAAGAGTCAGTCTTCTTGTACTTAAGTCGGCATTGTGCCTCTTTTATTTAATTCCGATGCAATTTCTGTGTTTCATCGTCAATAAGAAGGTCAGAGGTATACAGTAAACCTGACGTGAAGCATCGGAATCTGTAACTAGGGTCACAGGAATGGTTCAAAACATAGATAGTAGGAAGAGTCAGTCTACTTGTACTTAAGACGGCATTGTGCCTTTTCTATTTAATCCCGATACAATTTCTGTGTTTCATCGTCAATAAAAAGGTCAGAGGGATACAGTAAAACAGAAGTGAAGCATCGGAATCTATAACTAGTGTTACAGGAATGGTTCAGATCACAGTCAGTAAGAAGAGTCAGTCTTCTTGTACTTAAGTCGGCATTGTGCCTTTTCTATTTAATTCCGATGCAATCTCTGTCTTTCATCGACAATAAGAAGGTCCAAGGGATACAGTAAATCTGAAGTGAAGCATCGGAATCTATAACTTGTGTCTCAGGAATGGTTCAAATCATTGACAGTAAGAAGAGTCAGTCTTCTTGTACTTAAGTCGGCATTGTGCGTTTTGTATTTAATTCCGATGCAATTTCTGTGTTTCATCGTCAATAAGAACGTCCAAGGGATACAGTAAACCTGAAGTGAAGCATCGGAATCTATAACTAGTGTCACAGGAATGGTTCAAAACATAGTCAGTAAGAAGAGTCAGTCTTCTTGTACTTAAGTCGGCATTGTGCCTTTTGTATTTAATTCCGATGCAATTTCTGTGTTTCATCGTCAATAAGACGGTCCTAGGGATACAGTACACCTGAAGTGAATCATCGGAATCTATAACTAGTGTCACAGGAATAGTTCAAAACATAGTCAGTACGAAGAGTCAGTCTTCTTGTACTTAAGTCGGCATTGTGCGTTTTGTATTTAATTCCGATGCAATTTCTGTGTTTCATCGTCAATAAGAACGTCCAAGGGATACAGTAAACCTGAAGTGAAGCATAGTAATCTATAACTAGTGTCACAGGAATGGTTCAAAACATAGACAGTAGGAAGAGTCAGTCTTCTTGTACTTAAGTCGGCATTGTGCCTCTTTTGTTTAATTCCGATGCAATTTCTGTGTTTCATCGTCAATAAGAAGGTCAGAGGTATACAGTAAACCTGACGTGAAGCATCGGAACCTGTAACTAGCGTCACAGGAATGGTTCAAAACATAGATAGTAAGAAGAGTCAGTCTTCTTGTACTTAAGACGGCATTGTGCCTTTTCTATTTAATCCCGATGCAATTTCTGTGTTTCATCGTCAATAAGAAGGTCAGAGGGATACAGTAAACCAGAAGTGAAGCATCGGAATCTATAACTAGTGTTACAGGAATGGTTCAGATCATTGTCAGTAAGAAGAGTCAGTCTTCTTGTACTTAAGTCGGCATTGTGCCTTTTCTATTTAATTCCGATGCAATATCTGTGTTTAATCGTCAATAAGAAGGTCAGAGGGATACAGTAAACCTGAAGGGAAGCATCGGAATCTGTAACTAATGTCACAGGAATGGTTCAAAACATTGACAGTAAGAAGGGTCAGTCTTCTTGTCCTTTAGTCGACATTGTGCCTTTTGTATTTAATTCCGATGCAATATCTGTGTTTCGACGTCAATAAGAAAGTCAGAGGGATACAGTAAACCTGAAGTGAAGGATCGGAATCTATAACTAGTGTCACAGGAATGGTTAAAAACAGTCAGTAAGAAGATTCAGTCTTCTTGTACGTAAGTTGGCATTGTGCCTTTTGTATTTAATTCCGATGCAATTTCTGTGTTTCATCGTCAATAAGAAGGTCCAAGTGATACAGTAAATCTGAGGTGAAGCATCGGAATCTATAACTAGTGTGACAGGAATGGTTCAAAACATAGACAGTAGGAAGAGTCAGTCTTCTTGTACTTAAGTCGGCATTGTGCCTCTTTTATTTAATTCCGATGCAATTTCTGTGTTTCATCGTCAATAAGAAGGTCAGAGGTATACAGTAAACCTGAAGTGAAGCATCGGAATCTGTAACTAGTCTCAAATAAATGGTTCAAAACATAGTCAGTAAGAAGAGTCAGTCTTCTTGTACTTAAGTCGGCATTGTGCTTTTGTATTTAATTCCGATGCAATTTCTGTGTTTCATCGTCAATAAGAAGGTCCTAGGGATACAGTAAACCTGAAGTGAAGCATCGGAATCTGTAACTAGTGTCACAGGACTGGTTCCAAACATAGTCAGTAAGAGGAGTCAGTCTTCTTGTACTTAAGTCAGCATTGTGCCTTTTCCATTTAATTCCGATACAATTTCTGTGTTACATCATCAATAAGAAGGTCCTAGGGATACAGTACACCTGAAGTGAATAATCGGAATCTATAACTAGTGTCACAGGAATAGTTCAAAACATAGTCAGTACGAACAGTCAGTCTTCTTGTACTTAAGTCGGCATTGTGCCTTTTGTATCTAATTCCGATGCATTTTCTGTGTTTCATCGTCAATAAGAAGGTCAGAGGGATACAGTAAACCTGAAGTGAAGCATCGGAATCTGTAACTAATGTCACAGGAATGGTTCAAAACATTGACAGTAAGAAGGGTCAGTCTTCTTGTCCTTTAGTCGACATTGTGCCTTTTGTATTTAATTCCGATGCAATTTCTGTGTTTCGTCGTCAATAAGAAGGTCAGAGGGATACAGTAAACCTGAAGTGAAGCATCGGAATCTATAACTAGTGTCACAGGAATGGTTAAAAACAGTCAGTAAGAAGAGTCAGTCTTCTTGTACCTAAGTCGGCATTGTGCCTTTTGTATTTAATTCCGATGCAATTTCTGTGTTTCATCGTCAATAAGAAGGTCCTAGGGATACAGTACACCTGAAGTGAATCATCGGAATCTATAACTAGTGTCACAGGAATAGTTCAAAACATAGTCAGTACGAAGTGTCAGTCTTCTTGTACTTAAGTCGGCATTGTGCGTTTTGTATTTAATTCCGATGCAATTTCTGTGTTTCATCGTCAATAAGAACGTCCAAGGGATACAGTAAACCTGAAGTGAAGCATCGTAATCTATAACTAGTGTCACAGGAATGGTTCAAAACATAGACAGTAGGAAGAGTCAGTCTTCATGTACTTAAGTCGGCATTGTGCCTCTTTTATTTAATTCCGATGCAATTTCTGTGTTTCATCGTCAATAAGAAGGTCAGAGGTATACAGTAAACCTGACGTGAAGCATCGGAATCTGTAACTAGCGTCACAGGAATGGTTCAAAACATAGATAGTAAGAAGAGTCAGTCTTCTTGTACTTAAGACGGCATTGTGCCTTTTCTATTTAATCCCGATGCAATTTCTGTGTTTCATCGTCAATAAGAAGGTCAGAGGGATACAGTAAACCAGAAGTGAAGCATCGGAATCTATAACTAGTGTTACAGGAATGGTTCAGAACATAGTCAGTAAGAAGAGTCAGTCTTCTTGTACTTAAGTCGGCATTGTGCCTTTTCTATTTAATTCCGATGCAATATCTGTGTTTCATCGTCAATAAGAAGGTCAGAGGGATACAGTAAACCTGAAGTGAAGCATCGGAATCTGTAACTAGTGTCACAGGACTGGTTCCAAACATAGTCAGTAAGAGGAGTCAGTCTTCTTGTACTTAAGTCAGCATTGTGCCTTTTCTATTTAATTCCGATACAATTTCTGTGTTACATCGTCAATAAGAAGGTCCTAGGGATACAGTACACCTGAAGTGAATAATCGGAATCTATAACTAGTGTCACAGGAATAGTTCAAAACATAGTCAGTACGACGAGTCAGTCTTCTTGTACTTAAGTCGGCATTGTGCCTTTTGTATCTAATTCCGATGCAATTTCTGTGTTTCATCGTCAATAAGAAGGTCAGAGGGATACAGTAAACCTGAAGTGAAGCATCGGAATCTGTAACTAATGTCACAGGAATGGTTCAAAACATTGACACTAAGAAGGGTCAGTCTTCTTGTCCTTTAGTCGACATTGTGCCTTTTGTATTTAATTCCGATGCAATTTCTGTGTTTCTTCGTCAATAAGAAGGTCAGAGGGATACAGTAAACCTGAAGTGAAGCATCGGAATCTATAACTAGTGTCACAGGAATGGTTAAAAACAGTCAGTAAGAAGAGTCAGTCTTCTTGTACCTAAGTTGGCATTGTGCCTTTTGTATTTAATTCCGATGCAATTTCTGTGTTTCATCGTCAATAAGAAGGTCCAAGTGATACAGTAAATCTGAGGTGAAGCATCGGAATCTATAACTAGTGTCACAGGTATGGTTTAAAACATTGACAGTAGGAAGAGTCAGTCTTCTTGTACTTAAGTCGGCATTATGGATTTTCTATTTAATTCCGATGCAATTTCTGTGTTTCATCGTCAAAAAGAAGGTCAGAGGGATACAGTAAACCTGAAGTGAAGCATCGGAATCTGTAACTAGTCTCAAATAAATGGTTCAAAACATAGACAGTTGGAAGAGTCAATCTTCTTGTACTTAAGTCGGCATTGTGCCTATTGTATTTTACTCCGATGCACTATCTGTGTTTCATCGTCAATAAGAAGATCCAAGGGATACAGTAAACCTGAAATGAAGCGTCGGAATCTGTAACAAGTGTCACAGGAATGGTTCAAAACATAGACAGTAGGAAGAGACAGTTATCTTGTACTTAAGTCGGCATTGTGCCTATTGTATTTACTTACGATGCCATTTCTGTGTTTCGTCGTCAATAAGAAGGTCCAAGGGATACAGTAAACCTGAAGTGAAGCATCGGAATCTATAACTAGTGTCACAGGAATGGTTCAAAACATAGAGAAAAAGAAGAGTCAGTCTTCTTGTACTTAAGTCGGCATTGTGCCTTTTGTATTTACTTCCGATGCAATTTCTGAGTTTCATCGTCAATAAGAAGGTCAGAGGGATACAGTAAACCTGAAGTGAAGCATCGGAATCTATAAGTAGTATCACAGGAATGGTTCAAAACATTGCCTTTTCTATTTAATTCCGATGCAATATCTGTGTTTCATCGTCAATAAGAAGGACAGAGGGATACAGTAAACCTGAAGTGAAGCATCGGAATCTATAACTAGTGTCACAGGAATGGTTCCAAACATAGTCAGTAAGAAGAGTCAGTCTTCTTGTACTTATGTCGGCATTGTGCCTTTTCTATTTAATTCCGATGCAATTTCTGTGTTTCATCGTCATTAAGAAAGTCCAAGGGATACAGTACACCTGAAGTGAATCATCGGAATCTATAACTAGTGTCACAGGAATGGTTCAAAACATAGTCAGTACGAAGAGCCAGCCTTCTTGTACTTAAGTCGGCATTGTGCCTTTTGTATCTAATTCCGATGCAATATCTGTGTTTCATCGTCAATTAGAAGGTCAGAGTTATACAGTAAACCTGAAGTGAAGCAGCGGAATCTATAACTAGTGTCACAGGAATGGTTCAAAACATAGACGGTAAGAAGGGTCAGTCTTCTTGTACTTAAGTCGGCATTGTCCCTTTTTGTATTTAATTCCGATGCAATTTCTGTGTTTCGTCGCCAATAAGAAGGTCCAAGGGATACTGTAAACCTGAAGTAAAGCATCGGAATCTATAACTAGAGTCACATGAATGGTTCAAAACATAGACAAAAAGAAGAATCAGTCTTCTTGTACTTAAGTCGGCATTGTGCCTTTTGTATTTAATTCCGATGCAATTTCTGAGTTTCATCGTCAATAAGAAGGTCAGAGGGCATACAGCAAACCTGAAGTGAAGCATCGGAATCTATAACTAGTGTCACAGGAATGGTTCAAAACAGTCAGTAAGAAGAGCCAGTCTTCTCTGTACTTAAGTCGGTATTGTGCCTTTCGTATTTAACTCCGATGCACTATCTGTGTTTCATCGCCAATAAGAAGATCCAAGAGTTACAGTAAACCTGAAATGAAGCATCGGAATCTATAACAAGTGTCACAGGAATGGTTCAAAACATAGACAGTAGGAAGATTCATTTTACATGTACTTAAGTCGGCATCGTGCCTTTTGTATTTATTTCCGATGCAATATCTGTGTTTCATCGTCAATAAGTAGGTCAGAGGGATACAGTTAACCTGAAGTGAAGCATCGGAATCTGTAACTAGTGTCACAGGAATGGTTCAAATCATAGTCAGTAAGAAGAGTCGGTCTTCCTTAACTTAAGTCGGCATTGTGCCTTTTGTATTTATTTCCGATGCAATTTCTGTGTTTCATCGTCAGTAAGAAGATCCATGTGATACAGTAAACCTTAAATGAAGCATCGGAATCTATAGCAAGTGTCACAGGAATGGTTCAAAACATAGACAGTAGTAAGATTCATTCTACATGTACTTAAGTCGGCCTTGTGCCTTTTGTATTTAATTCCGATGCAATTTCTGTGTTTCGTCGTCAATAAGAAGGTCCAAGGGATACAGTAAACCTGAAGTGAAGCATCGGAATCTATAAATAGTGTCACAGGAATGGTTCAAAGCATAGACAGTAAGAAGAGTCAGTCTTCTTGTACTTAAGTCGGCATTGTGCCTTTTGTATTTAATTCCGATGCAATTTCTGTGTTTCATCGTCAATTAGAAGGTCCAAGGGATACAATAAATCTGAGGTGAAGCATCGGAATCTATAACCAGTGTCACAGGAATGGTTCCAACCATTGACTGTAACATGAGTCAGTCTTCTTGTACTTAAGTCGGCATTGTGCCTTTTCAAATTAATTCCGATGCAATTTCTGTATTTCATTGTCAAAAAGGAGGTCAGAGGGATACAGTAAACCTTAAGTGAAGCATCGGAATCAATAACTAGTCTCACAGGAATGGTTCAAAACATAGTCAGTAAGAAGAGACAGTCCTCTTGTACTTATGTTGGCATTGTGCCTTTTGTATTTAATTCCGATGCAATTTCTGTGTTTCATCGTCAATAAGAAGGTCAGAGGGATACAGTGTACCTGAAGTGAAGCATCGGTATCTATAACTAGTGTCACAGGACTGGTTCAAAACAGTCAGATAGAAGAGTCAGCCTTCTTGCACTTAAGTCAGCATTGTGCATTTTGTATTTAATTTGATGCCATTTCTGTGTTTCATTGTCAATAAAAAGGTCCAAGGGATACAGTAAACCTGAAGTGAAGCATCGGAATCTATAACTAGTGTCACAGGAATGGTTCAAAACATAGACAGTAAGAAGAGTCAGTTTTCTTGTACTTAAGTCGGCATTGTGCCTTTTCTATTTAATTCCGATGCAAATTCTGTGTTTCATCGTCAATAAGAAGGTCAGAGGGATACAGTAAACCCGAAGTGAAGCATCGGAATCTATAACTAGTGTCACAGGAATGGTTCAAAACATAGACCGTAGGAAGAGTCAGCCTTCATGTACTTAAGTCGGCATTGTGCCTTTTCTATTTAATGCCGACGCAATTTCTGTGTTTCATCGTCAATAACAAAGTCAGAGGGATACAGAAAACCTGAAGTGAAGCATCGGAATCTATAACTAGTATCACAGGAATGGTTCAAAGCATGGTCAGTAAGAAGAGTCAGTCTTATTATACTTAAGTCGGCATTGTGCCTTTTGTATTTAATTCCGATGCAATATCTGTTTTTCATCGTCAATAAGAATGTCAGAGGGATACAGTAAACCTGAAGTGAAGCATCGGAATCTACAACTAGCGTCACAGGAATTGTTCAAAACATAGTCAGTACGAAGAGTCAGTCTTCTTGTACGTAAGTCGGCATTGTGCCTTTTGTATCTAATTCCGATGCAATTTCTGTGTTTCATCGTCAATAAGAAGGTCAGAGGGTACAGTAAACCTGAAGTGAAGAATCGGAATCTATAACTAGTGTCACAGGAATGGTCAAAACATAGACAGTAAGAAAGGTCAGTCTTCTTGTACTTAAGTCGGCATTGTGCCTTTTCTATTTAATTCCGATGCAATATCTGTGTTTGATCGCCAATAAGAAGGTCAGAGGGATACAGTAAACCTGAAGTGACGCATCGGAATCTATAACTAGTGTCACAGGAATGGTTCCAAACATAGTCAGTAAGAAGAGTCAGTCTTCTTGTACTTAAGTCGGCATTGCGCCTTTCTATTTCATTCTGATGCAATATCTGTGTTTCATCGTCATTAAGAAGGTCCTAGGGATACAGTACACCTGAAGTGAATCATCGGAATCTATAACTAGGGTCACAGGAATAGTTCAAAACATAGTCAGTACGAAGAGTCAGACTTCTTGTACTTAAGTCGGCATTGTGCGTTTTGTATTTAATTCCGATGCTATTTCTGTGTTTCATCGTCAATAAGAACGTCCAAGGGATACAGTAAACCTGAAGTGAAGCATCGGAATCTATAACTAGTGTCATAGGAATGGTTCAAAACATAGACAGTAGGATGAGTCACTCTTCTTGTACTTAAGTCGGCATTGTGCCTCTTCTATTTAATTCCGATGCAATTTCTGTGTTTCATCGTCAATAAGAAGGTCAGAGGTATACAGTAAACCTGACGTGAAGCATCGGAATCTGTAACTAGCGTCACAGGAATGGTTCAAAACATAATTAGTAAGAAGAGTCAGTCTTCTTGTACTTAGGACGGCATTGTGCCTTTTCTATTTAATCCCGATGCAATTTCTGTGTTTCATCGTCAAAATGAATATCAAAGGGATACAGTAAACCAGGAGTGAAGCATCGGAATCTATAACTAGTGTCACAGGAATGGTTCAAACATAGACAGTAAGAAGAGTTACTCTTCTTGTACATAAGTCGGCTTTGTGCCTTTTCAATTTAATTCCGATGCAATTTCTCAGTTTCATCGTCAATAAGAAGGTCAGAGGGATAGAGTGAATCTGCAGTGAAGCATCGGAATCAATAACTAGTGTCACAGGAATGGTTCAAAACATAGTCATTAAGAAGAGTCAGTCTTCTTGTACGTAAGTCGGCATTGTGCTTTTTCTATTTAATTCCGATGCAATATCTGTGTTTCATCGTCAATAAGAAGGTCAGAGGGATACAGTAAACCTGAAGTGAAGCACCGGAATCTGTAACTAGTGTCACAGGAATGGTTCCAAACATAGTCAGTAAGAAGAGTCAGTCTTCTTGTACTTAAGTCGGCATTGTGCCTTTTCTATTTACTTCCGAAGCAAATTTCTGTGTTTCATCGTCAATAAGAAGGTCCTAGGGATACAGTACAACTGAAGTGAATCATCGGAATCTATAACTAGTGTCACAGGATAAGTTCAAAACATAGTCATTACGAAGAGTCAGTCTTCTTGTACTTAAGTCGGCATTGTGCCTTTTGTATCTAATTCCGATGCAATTTCTGTGTTTCGTCGTCAATAAGAAGGTCCAAGTGATACAGTAAAACTGAGGTGAAGCATCGGAATCTATAACTAGTGTCACAGGAATGGTTCAAACATTGACAGTAGGAAGAGTCAGTCTTCTTGTACTTAAGTCGGCATTATGGATTTTCTATTTAATTCCGATGCAATTTCTGTGTTTCATCGTCAAAAAGAAGGTCAGAGGGATACAGTAAACCAGAAGTGAAGCATCGGAATCTATAACTAGTCTCACAGGAATGGTTCGAAGCATAGACAGTAGGAAGTGTCAATCATCTTGTACTTAAGTCGGCATTGTGCTTTTTGTATTTAACTCCGATGCACTGTCTGTGTTTCATCGTCAACAAGAAGATCCAAGGGGTACAAAAACCGGAAATGAAGCATCAGAATCTGTAACATGTGTCACAGGAGTGGTTCAAAACATAGACAGTAGGAAGAGTCAGTCTTCTTGTACTTAAGTCGGCATTGTGCCTTTTCTATTTAATTCCGATGCAAATTCTGTGTTTCGTCGTCAATAAGAAGGTCAGAGACATACAGTAAACCTGAAGTGAAGCATCGGAATCTATAACTAGTGTCACAGGAATGGTTCTAAACAGTCAGTAAGAAGAGTCAGTCTTCTTGTACTTAAGTCGGCATTGTGCCTTTTGTATTTAATTCCGGTGCAATTTCTGTATTTCATCGACAATAAGAAGGTCCAAGGGATACAGTAAATCTGAGGTGATGCATCGGAATCTATAACAAGTGTCTCAGGAATGGTTCAAATCATTGACAGTAAGAAGAGTCAGTCTTCTTGTACTTAAGTCGGCATTGTGCCTTTTCTATTTAATTCCGATGCAATTTCTGTGTTTCATCATCAAAAAGAAGGTCAGACGGATACAGTAAACCTGAAGTGATGCATCGGAATCTATAACTAGTGTCACAGGAATGGTTCCAAACATAGTCAGTAAGAAGAGTCAGTCTTCTTGTACTTAAGTCGGCATTGCGCCTTTCTATTTCATTCTGATGCAATATCTGTGTTTCATCGTCATTAAGAAGGTCCTAGGGATACAGACCACATGAAGTGAATCATCGGAATCTATAACTAGGGTCACAGGAATAGTTCAAAACATAGTCAGTACGAAGAGTCAGACTTCTTGTACTTAAGTCGGCATTGTGCGTTTTGTATTTAATTCCGATGCTATTTCTGTGTTTCATCGTCAATAAGAACGTCCAAGGGATACAGTAAACCTGAAGTGAAGCATCGGAATCTATAACTAGTGTCATAGGAATGGTTCAAAACATAGACAGTAGGATGAGTCACTCTTCTTGTACTTAAGTCGGCATTGTGCCTCCTCTATTTAATACCGATGCAATTTCTGTGTTTCATCGTCAATAAGAAGGTCAGAGGTATACAGTAAACCTGACTTGAAGCATCGGAATCTGTAACTAGTGTCACAGGAATGGTTCAAAACATAGTTAGTAAGAAGAGTCAGTCTTCTTGTACTTAGGACGGCATTGTGCCTTTTCTATTTAATCCCGATGCAATTTCTGTGTTTCATCGTCAAAATGAATATCAAAGGGATACAGTAAACCAGGAGTGAAGCATCGGAATCTATAACTAGTGTCACATAATTGGTTCAAACATAGACAGTAAGAAGAGTTACTCTTCTTGTACATAAGTCGGCTTTGTGCCTTTTCAATTTAATTCCGATGCAATTTCTCTGTTTCATCGTCAATAAGAAGGTCAGAGGGATAGAGTGAATCTGCAGTGAAGCATCGGAATCAATAACTAGTGTCACAGGAATGGTTCAAAACATAGTCATTAAGAAGAGTCAGTCTTCTTGTACGTAAGTCGGCATTGTGCTTTTTCTATTTAATTCCGATGCAATATCTGTGTTTCATCGTCAATAAGAAGGTCAGAGGGATACAGTAAACCTGAAGTGAAGCACCGGAATCTGTAACTAGTGTCACAGGAATGGTTCCAAACATAGTCAGTAAGAAGAGTCAGTCTTCTTGTACTTAAGTCGGCATTGTGCCTTTTCTATTTAATTCCGATGCAATTTCTGTGTTTCATCGTCAATAAGAAGGTCCAAGGGATACAGTAAATCTGAAGTGAAGCATCGGAATCTATAACTTGTGTCTCAGGAATGGTTCAAATCATTGACAGTAAGAAGAGTCAGTCTTCTTGTACTTAAGTCGGCATTGTGCGTTTTGTATTTAATTCCGATGCAATTTCTGTGTTTCATCGTCAATAAGAACGTCCAAGGGATACAGTAAACCTGAAGTGAAGCATCGGAATCTATAACTAGTGTCACAGGAATGGTTCAAAACGTAGACAAAAGAAGAGTCAGTCTTCTTGTACTTAAGTCGGCATTGTGCCTTTTGTATTTACTTACGATGCAATTTCTGAGTTTCATCGTCAATAAGAAGGTCAGAGGGATACAGTAAACCTGAAGTGAAGCATCGGAATCCATAACTAGTGTCACAGGAATGGTTCAAAACATTGCCTTTCCTATTTAATTCCGATGCAATATCTTTGTTTCATCGTCAATAAGAAGGACAGAGGGATACAGTAAACCTGAAGTGAAGCATCGGAATCTATAACTAGTGTCACAGGAATGGTTCCAAACATAGTCAGTAAGAAGAGTCAGTCTTCTTGTACTTAAGTCGGCATTGTGCCTTTTATATTTAATTCCGATGCAATTTCTGTGTTTCGTCGTCAATAAGATGGTCCAAGGGATACAGTAAACCTGAAGTAAAGCATCGGAATCTATAACTAGAGTCACAGGAATGGTTCAAAACATAGACAAAAAGAAGAATCAGTCTTCTTGTACTTAAGTCGGCATTGTGATTTTTGTATTTAATTTCGATGCAATTTCTGAGTTTCATCGTCGATAAGAAGGTCAGAGGGATACAGCAAACCTGAAGTGAAGCATCGGAATCTCTAACTAGTGTCACAGCAATGGTTCAAAACAGTCAGTAAGAAGAGTCAGTATTCTTGTACTTAAGTCGGCATTGTGCCTTTTGTATTTAACTCCGATGCACTATCTGTGTTTCATCGTCAATAAGAAGATCCAAGGGTTACAGTAAACCTGAAATGAAGCTTCGGAATCTATAACAAGTGTCACAGGAATGGTTCAAAACATAGACAGTAGGAAGATTCATTCTACATGTACATAAGTCGGCATTGTGCCTTTTGTATTTAATTCCGATGCAATTTCTGTGTTTCATCGTCAACAAGAAGGTCAGAGGGATACAGTAAACCTGAAGTGAAGCATCGGAATCTATAACTAGTGTCACAGGAATGGTTCAAAACATAGTCAGCAAGGAGAGTCAGTCTTCTTGTGCTTAAGTCGGCATTGTGCCTTTTCTATTTCATTCCGATGCAATATCTGTGTTGCATCGTCAATAAGAAGGTCAGAGGGATACAGAAAACCTGACGTGAAGCATCGGAATCTATAACTAGTGTCACAGGAATGGTTCCAAACATAGTCAGCAGGAAGAGCCAGTCTACATGTACTTAAGCCGGCATTGTGCTTTTTCTATTTAATTCCGCTGCAATTTCTGTGTTTCATCGTCATTAAGAAGGTCCATGAGATACAGTAAACCTGGAGTGAAGCATCGGAATCTATAACTAGTGTAACAGGAATGGTTCAAAACATAGACAGTGAGAAGAGTCAGTCTTCTTGTACTTAAGTCGGCCTTGTGCCGTTTCTATTTAATTCCGATTCAATTTCTAAGTTTCATCGTCATTAAGAAGGTCAGAGGGATACAGTAAAGCTGAAGTGAAGCATCGGAATCTATAACTAGTGTCACAGGAATGGTTCAAAACATAGTCAGCAAGGAGAGTCGGTCTTCTTGTAGTTAAGTCAACATTGTGCCTTTTCTATTCCATTCCGATGCAATATCTGTGTTTGATCGTCAATAAGAATATCAGAGGGATACAGTAAACCTTAAGTGAAGCACCGGAATCTGTAACTAGCACCAGAGGAATGGTTCAAAACATAGACAGTAAGAAGAGTCAGTCTTCTTGTACTTAAGTCGGCATTGTGCCTTTTCTATTTAATTCCGATGCAATTTCTGTGTTTCATCGTCAATAAGAAGGTCCATAGGATACAGTAAACCTGGAGTGAAGCATCAGAATCTATAACTAGTGTAACAGGAATGGTTCAAAACATAGACAGTAAGAAGAGTCAGTCTTCTTGTACTTAAGTCGGCATTGTGCCATTTCTATTTAATTACGATGCAATATCTGTGTTTCATCGTCAATAATAAACTCAGAGGGATACAATAAACCTGAAGTGAAGCATCGGAATCTATAACTAGTGTCACAGGAGTGGTTCCAAACATAGTCAAAAACAAGAGTCAGTCTTCTTGCACTTAAGTCGGCAATGTGCCTTTTCTATTTATTTCCGATGCAATTCCTCTGTTTCATCGTCAATAAGAACGTCCAAGGGATACAGTAAACCTGGAGTGAAGCATCGGAATCTATAACTAGTGTCACAGGAATGGTTCATAACATAGTCAGTACGAAGAGTCAGTCTTCTTGTATTTAAGTCGGCATTGTGCCTTTTGCATTTAATTCCGATGCAATTTCTGTGTTTTATGGTCAATAAGAAGGTCAGAGGGATACAGTAAACCTGAAGTGAAGCGTCGGAATCTATAACTAGTGTCACAGGATTGGTTCAAATATAGGCAGTAGGAAGAGTCAGTCTTCTTGTACTCAAGTCGGCATTGTGCCATTTCTATTTAATTCCGATGCAATTTCTAAGTTTCATCGTCATTAAGAAGGTCAGAGGGATACAGTAAACCTGAAGTGAAGTATCGGAATCTATAACTAGTGTCACACAAATGGTTAAAATCATAGTCAGCAAGGAGAGTCAGTCTTTTTGTAGTTAAGTCAACATTGTGCCTCTTCTATTCCATTTCGATGCAATATCTGTGTTTGATCGTCAATAAGAACGTCAGAGGTATACAGTAAACCTGAAGTGAAGCATCGGAATCTATAACTAGTGTCACAGGAATACTTCCAAACATAGTCAGTAAGAAGAGTCAGTCTTCATGTACTTAAGCCGGCATTGTGCCTTTTCTATTTAATTCCGATGCAATTTCTGTGTTTCATCGTCAATAAGAAGGTCCAAGGGATACAGTAAACCTGACGTGAATCATCGGAATCTATAACTAGTGTCACAGGAATGGTTCTGAACATAGTCAGTACGAAGTGTCAGTCTTCTTGCACTTAAGTCGGCAATGTGCCTTTTCTGTTTATTTCCGATGCAATTTCTCTGTTTCATCGTCAATAAGAACGTCCAAGGGATACAGTAAACCTGGAGTGAAGCATCGGAATCTATAACTAGTGTCACAGGAATGGTTCATAACACAGACAGTGGGAAGAGTCAGTCTTCTTGTACTTAAGTCGGCATTGTGCCTTTTCAATTTAATTCCGATGCATTTTTTCTAAGTTTCATCGTCATTAAGAAGGTCAGAGGGATACAGTAAACCTGAAGTGAAGCATCGGAAACTATAACTAGTGTCACAGGAATGGTTCAAAACTTAGTCAGCAAGGAGAGTTAGTCTTCTTGTACTTAAGTCGGCATTGTGCCTTTTGTATTTCATTCCGATGCAATATCTGTGTTTCATTGTCAATAAGAATGTCAGAGGGATACAGAAAACCTAAAGTGAAGCATCGGAATCTATAAGTAGTGTCACAGGAATGGTTCCAAACATAGTCAGCAAGAAGAGTCAGTCTACATGTACTTAAGCCGGCATTGTGCCCTATCTATTTAATTCCGATGCAATTTCTGTGTTTCATCGTCAATAAGAAGGTCCAAGGGATACAGTAAACCTGACGTGAATGGTCGGAATCTATAACTAGTGTCACAGGAATGGTTCGAAACATAGTCAGTACGAAGAGTCAGTCTTCTTGTGCTTAAGTCGGCATTGTGCCTTTTGTATATAATTCCGATGCAATTTCTGTGTTTCATCGTCAATAAAAAGGTGAGAGGGATACAGTAAACCTGACGTGAAGCATCGGAATCTATAACTAGTGTCACAGGAATGGTTCCAAACATAGTCAGCAAGAAGAGTCAGTCTACATGTACTTAAGCCGGCATTGTGCCCTATCTATTTAATTCCGATGCAATTTCTGTGTTTCATCGTCAATAAGAAGGTCCAAGGGATACAGTAAACCTGACGTGAATGGTCGGAATCTCTAACTAGTGTCACAGCAATGGTTCAAAACAGTCAGTAAGAAGAGTCAGTATTCTTGTACTTAAGTCGGCATTGTGCCTTTTGTATTTAACTCCGATGCACTATCTGTGTTTCATCGTCAATAAGAAGATCCAAGGGTTACAGTAAACCTGAAATGAAGCTTCGGAATCTATAACAAGTGTCACAGGAATGGTTCAAAACATAGACAGTAGGAAGATTCATTCTACATGTACTTAAGTCGGCATCGTGCCTTTTGTATTTATTTCCGATGCAATTTCTGTGTTTCATCGTCAATACGTAGGTCAGAGGGATACAGTTAATCTGAAGTGAAGCATCGGAATCTATAACTAGTGTCAGAGGAATGGTTCCAAACATAGTCAGTAAGAAGAGTCAGTCTTCATGTACATAAGTCGGCATTGTGCCTTTTGTATTTAATTCCGATGCAATTTCTGTGTTTCATCGTCAACAAGAAGGTCAGAGGGATACAGTAAACCTGAAGTGAAGCATCGGAATCTATAACTAGTGTCACAGGAATGGTTCAAAACATAGTCAGCAAGGAGAGTCAGTCTTCTTGTGCTTAAGTCGGCATTGTGCCTTTTCTATTTCATTCCGATGCAATATCTGTGTTGCATCGTCAATAAGAAGGTCAGAGGGATACAGAAAACCTGACGTGAAGCATCGGAATCTATAACTAGTGTCACAGGAATGGTTCCAAACATAGTCAGCAGGAAGAGCCAGTCTACATGTACTTAAGCCGGCATTGTGCTTTTTCTATTTAATTCCGCTGCAATTTCTGTGTTTCATCGTCATTAAGAAGGTCCATGAGATACAGTAAACCTGGAGTGAAGCATCGGAATCTATAACTAGTGTAACAGGAATGGTTCAAAACATAGACAGTGAGAAGAGTCAGTCTTCTTGTACTTAAGTCGGCCTTGTGCCATTTCTATTTAATTCCGATTCAATTTCTAAGTTTCATCGTCATTAAGAAGGTCAGAGGGATACAGTAAACCTGAAGTGAAGCATCGGAATCTATAACTAGTGTCACAGGAATGGTTCAAAACATAGTCAGCAAGGAGAGTCGGTCTTCTTGTAGTTAAGTCAACATTGTGCCTTTTCTATTCCATTCCGATGCAATATCTGTGTTTGATCGTCAATAAGAATATCAGAGGGATACAGTAAACCTTAAGTGAAGCACCGGAATCTGTAACTAGCACCAGAGGAATGGTTCAAAACATAGACAGTAAGAAGAGTCAGACTTCTTGTACTTAAGTCGGCATTGTGCCTTTTCTATTTAATTCCGATGCAATTTCTGTGTTTCATCGTCAATAAGAAGGTCCATAGGATACAGTAAACCTGGAGTGAAGCATCAGAATCTATAACTAGTGTAACAGGAATGGTTCAAAACATAGACAGTAAGAAGAGTCAGTCTTCTTGTACTTAAGTCGGCATTGTGCCATTTCTATTTAATTACGATGCAATATCTGTGTTTCATCGTTAATAATAAACTCAGAGGGATACAATAAACCTGAAGTGAAGCATCGGAATCTATAACTAGTGTCACAGGAATGGTTCCAAACATAGTCAAAAACAAGAGTCAGTCTTCTTGCACTTAAGTCGGCAATGTGCCTTTTCTATTTATTTCCGATGCAATTCCTCTGTTTCATCGTCAATAAGAACGTCCAAGGGATACAGTAAACCTGGAGTGAAGCATCGGAATCTATAACTAGTATCACAGGAATGGTTCATAACATAGTCAGTGCGAAGAGTCAGTCTTCTTGTATTTAAGTCGGCATTGTGCCTTTTGCATTTAATTCCGATGCAATTTCTGTGTTTTATGGTCAATAAGAAGGTCAGAGGGATACAGTAAACCTGAAGTGAAGCGTCGGAATCTATAACTAGTGTCACAGGATTGGTTCAAATATAGGCAGTAGGAAGAGTCAGTCTTCTTGTACTCAAGTCGGCATTGTGCCATTTCTATTTAATTCCGATGCAATTTCTAAGTTTCATCGTCATTAAGAAGGTCAGAGGGATACAGTAAACCTGAAGTGAAGTATCGGAATCTATAACTAGTGTCACAGGAATGGTTAAAATCATAGTCAGCAAGGAGAGTCAGTCTTTTTGTAGTTAAGTCAACATTGTGCCTCTTCTATTCCATTTCGATGCAATATCTGTGTTTGATCGTCAATAAGAACGTCAGAGGAATACAGTAAACCTGAAGTGAAGCATCGGAATCTATAACTAGTGTCATAGGAATACTTCCAAACATAGTCAGTAAGAAGAGTCAGTCTTCATGTACTTAAGCCGGCATTGTGCCTTTTCTATTTAATTCCGATGCAATTTCTGTGTTTCATCGTCAATAAGAAGGTCCAAGGGATACAGTAAACCTGACGTGAATCATCGGAATCTATAACTAGTGTCACAGGAATGGTTCTGAACATAGTCAGTACGAAGTGTCAGTCTTCTTGCACTTAAGTCGGCAATGTGCCTTTTCTGTTTATTTCCGATGCAATTTCTCTGTTTCATCGTCAATAAGAACGTCCAAGGGATACAGTAAACCTGGAGTGAAGCATCGGAATCTATAACTAGTGTCACAGGAATGGTTCATAACACAGACAGTAGGAAGAGTCAGTCTTCTTGTACTTAAGTCGGCATTGTGCCTTTTCAATTTAATTCCGATGCATTTTTTCTAAGTTTCATCGTCATTAAGAAGGTCAGAGGGATACAGTAAACCTGAAGTGAAGCATCGGAAACTATAACTAGTGTCACAGGAATGGTTCAAAACTTAGTCAGCAAGGAGAGTTAGTCTTCTTGTACTTAAGACGGCATTGTGCCTTTTGTATTTCATTCCGATGCAATATCTGTCTTTAATTGTCAATAAGAATGTCAGAGGGATACAGAAAACCTAAAGTGAAGCATCGGAATCTATAAGTAGTGTCACAGGAATGGTTCCAAACATAGTCAGCAAGAAGAGTCAGTCTACATGTACTTAAGCCGGCATTGTGCCCTATCTATTTAATTCCGATGCAATTTCTGTGTTTCATCGTCAATAAGAAGGTCCAAGGGATACAGTAAACCTGACGTGAATGGTCGGAATCTATAACTAGTGTCACAGGAATGGTTCGAAACATAGTCAGTACGAAGAGTCAGTCTTCTTGTGCTTAAGTCGGCATTGTGCCTTTTGTATATAATTCCGATGCAATTTCTGTGTTTCATCGTCAATAAAAAGGTGAGAGGGATACAGTAAACCTGAAGTGAAGCATCGGAATCTATAACTAGTCTCACAGGAACGGTACAAACATAGACAGAAAGAAGGGTCAGTCTTCTTGATCTTAAGTCGGCATTGTGCCTTTTGTATTTAATTCCGATGCGATTTCTGTGTTACATCGTCAATAATGAGGTCCAAGGGATACAGTAAATCTGAAGTGAAGCATCGGATTCTATAACTAGTGTCACAGGAATGATTCAAAGCATAGTCAGTACGAAGAGTCAGTCTTCTTGTACTTAAGTCGGCATTGTGCCTTTTGCATTTAATTCCGATGCAATTTCTGTGTTTTATGGTCAATAAGAAGGTCAGAGGGATACAGTAAACCTGAAGTGAAGCGTCGGAATCTGTAACTAGTATCACAGGAATGGTTCAAATATAGGCAGTAGGAATAGTCAGTCTTCTTGTACTTAAGTCGGCATTGTGCCTTTTCTATTTGATTCCGATGCAATTTCTGTGTTTCAGCGCCAATAAGAAGGTCAGAGGGATACAGTAAACCTTAAGTGAAGCATCGGAATCTGTAACTAGCGTCACAGGAATGGTTCAAAACATAGACAGTAAGAAGAGTCAGACTTCTTGTACTTAAGTCGGCATTGTGCCTTTTCTATTTAATTCCGATGCAATTTCTGTGTTTGATCGTCAATAAGAATGTCAGAGGGATACAGTAAACCTGAAGTGAAGCATCGGAATCTGTAACTAGTGTCACAGGAATGGTTCCAAACATAGTCAGTAAGAAGAGTCAGTCTTCATGTACTTAAGCCGGCATTGTGCCTTTTCTATTCAATTCCGATGCAATTTCTGTGTTTCATCGTCAATAAGAAGGTCCAAGGGATTCAGTGAACCTGACGTGAATCATCGGAATCTATAACTAGTGTCACAGGAATGGTTCAAACATAGTCAGTACGAAGTGTCAGTCTTCTTGCACTTAAGTCGGCAATGTGCCTTTTCTATTTATTTCCGATGCAATTTCTCTGTTTCATCGTCAATAAGAACGTCCAAGGGATACAGTAAACCTGGAGTGAAGCATCGGAATCTATAACTAGTGTCACAGGAATGGTTCATAACATAGTCAGTACGAAGTGTCAGTCTTCTTGTACTTAAGTCAACATTGTGCCTTTTCTATTCCATTCCGATGCAATTTCTGTGTTTGAACGTCAATACGAAGGTCAGAGGGTTACAGTAAACCTGACGTGAATCATCGGAATCTATAACTAGTGTCACGGGAATGGTTCAATACATAGTCAGTAATAAGTGTCAGTCTTCTTGTGCTTAAGTCGGCATTGTGCTATTGTATATAATTCCGATGCAATTTCTGTGTTTTATCGTCAATAAAAAGGTAGGAGGGATACAGTAAACCTGAAGTGAAGCATCGGAATCTATAACTAGTGTCACAGGAACGGTTCAAACATAGACAGTAAGATGGGTCAGTCTTCTTGTTCTTAAGTCGGCATTGTGCCTTTTGTATTTAATTCCGATGCAATTTCTGTGTTACATCGTCAATAATAAGGTCCAAGGGATACAGTAAATCTGAAGTGAAGCATCGGATTCTATAACTAGTGTCACAGGAATGATTCAAAACATAGTCAGTACGAAGAGTCAGTCTTCTTGTACTTAAGTCGGCATTGCGCGTTTTGCATTTAATTCCGATGCAATTTCTGTGTTTCATCGTCAATAAGATGGTCAGAGGGATACAGTAACCCTGAAGTGAAGCATCGGTATCTATAACTAGTGTCACAGGAATGGTTCAAAACATAGTCAGCAAGGAGAGTTAGTCTTCTCGTTTTTAAGTCGGCATTGTGCCTTTTCTATTTCATTCCGATGCAATATCTGTGTTTCATTGTCAATAAGAAGGTCAGAGGGAAACAGAAAACCTGAAGTGAAGCATCGGAATCTATAACTAGTGTCACAGGAATGGTTCCAAACATAGTCAGCAAGAAGAGTCCGTCTACATGTACTTAAGCCGGCTTTGTGACTTTTCTATTTAATTCCGATGCAATTTCTGTGTTTCATCGTCAATAAGAAGGTCCAAGGGATACAGTAAACCTGACGTGAATCATCGGAATCTATAACTAGTGTCACAGGAATGGTTCGAAACATAGTCAACACGAAGAGTCAGTCTTCTTGTGCTTAAGTCGACATTGTGCCTTTTGTATATAATTCCGATGCAATTTCTGTGTTTCATAGTCAATAGAAAGGTCAGAGGGATACAGTAAACCTGAAGTGAAGCATCGGTATCCATAACTAGTGTCACAGGAACGGTTCAAACATAGACAGTAAGAAGGGTCAGTCTTCTTGTTCTTAAGTTGGCATTGTGCCTTTTGTATTCAATTCCGGTGCAATTTCTGTGTTACATCGACAATAATAAGGTGCAAGGGATGCAGTAAATCTGAAGTGAAGCATCGGATTCTATAACTAGTGTCACAGTAATGATTTAAAACATAGTCAGTACGAAGAGTCAGTCTTCTTGTACTTAAGTCGGCATTGTGCCTTTTGCATTTAATTCCGATGCAATTTCTGTGTTTTATGGTCAATATGAAGGTCAGAGGGATACAGTAAACCTGAAGTGAAGCGTCGGAATCTATAACTAGTCTCACAGGAATGGTTCAAAACTTAGTCAGCAAGGAGAGTTAGTCTTCTTGTACTTGAGTCGGCATTGTGCCTTTTCTATTTCTTTCCGATGCAATATCTGTGTTTCATTGTTAATAAGAATGTCAGAGGGATACAGAAAACCTGAAGTGAAGCATCGGAATCTATAACTAGTGTCACTGGAATGGTTCCAAAAATAGTCAGCAAGAAGAGTCAGTCTACATGTACTTAAGTCGGCATTGTGCCTTTTCTATTTGATTCCGATGCAATTTCAGTGTTTCAGCGCCAATAAGAAGGTCAGAGGGATACAGCAAACCTTAAGTGAAGCATCGGAATCTGTAACTAGCGTCACAGGAATGGTTCAAAACATAGACAGTAAGAAGAGTCAGTCTTCTTGTACTTAAGTCGGCATTGTGCCTTTTCTATTTAATTCCGATGCAATTTCTGTGTTTCATCGTCAATAAGATGGTCAGAGGGATACAGTAAACCTGAAGTGAAGCATCGGAATCTATAACTAGTGTCACAGGAATGGTTCCAAACATAGTCAGCAAGAAGAGTCAGTCTACATGTACTTAAGCCGGCATTGTGCCTTTTCTATTTAATTCCGAAGCAATTTCTGTGTTTCATCGTCAATAAGAAGGTCCAAGGGATACAGTAAACCTGACGTGAATCATCGGAATCTATAACTAGTGTCACAGGCATGCTTCGAAACATAGTCAGTAAGAAGAGTCAGTCTTCTTGTGCTTAAGTCGGCATTGTGCCTTTTGTATATAATTCCGATGCAGTTTCTGTGTTTCATCATCAATAAAAAGGTCAGAGGGATACAGTAAACCTGAAGTGAAGCATCGGAATCTATAACTAGTGTCACAGGAACGGTTCAAACATAGACAGTAAGAAGGGTCAGTCTTCTTGTTCTTAAGTCGGCATTGTGCCTTTTGTATTTAATTCCGATGCAATTTCTGTGTTACATCGTCAATAATAAGGTCCAAGGGATACAGTAAATCTGAAGTGAAGCATCGGATTCTATAACTAGTGTCACAGGAATGATTGAAATCGTAGTCAGTACGAAGAGTTAGTCTTCTTGTACTTAAGTCGGCATTGTGCCTTTTGCATTTAATTCCGATGAAATTACTGTGTTTTATGGTTAATAAGAAGGTCAGTAAACCTGAAGGGAAGTGTCGGAATCTATAACTAGTGTCACAGGAATGGTTCAAATATAGGCAGTAGGAAGAGTCAGTCTTCTTGTACTTAAGTCGGCATTGTGCCTTTTCTATTTGATTCCGATGCAATTTCTGTGTTTCAGCGCCAATAAGAAGGTCAGAGGGATACAGTAAACCTTAAGTGAAGCATCGGAATCTGTAACTAGCGTCACAGGAATGGTTCAAAACATAGACAGTAAGAAGAGTCAGTCTTCATGTACTTAAGTCGGCATTGTGCCTTTTCTATTTAATTCCGATGCAATTTCTGTGTTTCATCGTCAATAACATGGTCAGAGGGATACAGTAAACCTGAAGTGAAGCATCGGAATCTATAACTAGTGTCACAGGAATGGTTCCAAACATAGTCAAAAAGAAGAGTCAGTGTTCTTGTACTTAAGTCGGCAATGTGAATTTTCTATTTATTTCCGATGTAATTTCTCTGTTTCATCGTCAATAAGAACGTCCAAGGGATACAGTAAACCTGGAGTGAAGCATCGGAATCTATAACTAGTGTCACAGGAATGGTTCATAACATAGACAGTAGGAAGAGTCAGTCTTCTTGTACTTAAGTCAGCATTGTGCCTTTTCAATTTAATTCCGATGCAATTTCTAAGTTTCATCGTCATTAAGAAGTTCAGAGGGATACAGTAAACCTGAAGTGAAGCATCGGAATCTATAACTAGTGTCACAGGAATGGTTCAAAACATAGTCAGCAAGGAGAGTCAGTCGTCTTGTACTTAAGTCAACATTGTGCCTTTTCTATTCCATTCCGATGCAATATCTGTGTTTGATCGTCTATAAGAAGGTCAGAGGGATACAGTAAACCTGACGTGAATTATCGGAATCAATAACTAGTGTCACGGGAATGGTTCAAAACATAGTCAGTACGAAGTGTCAGTCTTCTTGTGCTTAAATCGGCATTGTGCCTTTTGTATTTAATTGCGATGCAATTTCTGTGTTTCGTCGTCAATAAGAAGGTCACAGGGATACAGTAAACCAGAAGTGAAGCATCGGAATCTATAACTAGTCTCACAGGAATGGTTCAAAGCATAGACAGTAGGAAGAGTCAATCATCTTGTACTTAGGTCGGCATTGTGCCTTTTGTATTTAACTCCGATGCACTGTCTGTGTTTCATCGTCAACAAGAAGATCCAAGGGGTACAGTAAACCGGAATTGAAGCATCGGAATCTGTAACATGTGTCACAGGAGTGGTTCAAAACATAGACTGTAGGAAGAGTCAGTCTTCTTGTACTTAAGTCGACATTGTGCCTATTGTATTTACTTCCCATGCAATTTCTGTGTTTCGTCGTCAATAAGAAGGTCCAAGGGATACAGTAAACCTGAAGTGAAGCATCGGAATCTATAACTAGTGTCACAGGAATGGTTCAAAACATTGCCTTTTCTATTTAATTCCGATGCAATATCTTTGTTTCATCGTCAATAAGAAGGACAGAGGGATACAGTAAACCTAAAGTGAAGCATCGGAATCTATAACTAGTGTCACAGGAATGGTTCCAAACATAGTCAGTAAGAAGAGTCAGTCTTCTTGTACTTAAGTCGGCATTGTGAATTTTGTATTTAATTCCGATGCAATTTCTGTGTTTCGTCGTCAATAAGAAGGTCCAAGGGATACAGTAAACCTGAAGTAAAGCATCGGAATCTATAACTAGAGTCACAGGAATGGTTCAAAACATAGACAAAAAGAAGAATCAGTCTTCTTGTACTTAAGTCGGCATTGTGATTTTTGAATTTAATTCCGATGCAATTTCTGAGTTTCATCGTCGATAAGAAGGTCAGAGGGATACAGCAAACCTGAAGTGAAGCATCGGAATCTCTAACTAGTGTCACAGGAATGGTTCAAAACAGTCAGTAAGAAGAGTCAGTCTTCTTGTACTTAAGTCGGCATTGTGCCTTTTGTATTTAACTCCGATGCACTATCTGTGTTTAATCGTCAATAAGAAGATCCAAGGGTTACAGTAAACCTGAAATGAAGCATCGGAATCTATAACAAGTGTCACAGGAATGGTTCAAAACATAGACAGTAGGAAGATTCATTCTACATGTACTTAAGTCGGCATCGTGCCTTTTGTATTTATTTCCGATGCAATTTCTGTGTTTCATCGTCAATAAGTAGGTCAGAGGGATACAGTTAATCTGAAGTGAAGCATCGGAATCTATAACTAGTGTCACAGGAATGGTTCAAATCATAGTCAGTAAGCAGAGTCAGTCTTCTTGTACTTAAGTCGGCATTGTGCCTTTTGTATTTAATTCCGATTCAATTTCTGTGTTTCATTGTCAATAAGAAGGTCCAAGGGATACAGTAAACCTGAAGTGAAGCGTCGGAATCTATAACTAGTGTCACAGGAATAGTTCAAAACATAGTCAGTACGAAGAGGTAGTCTTCTTGTACTTAAGTCGGCATTGTGCCTTTTGTATCTAATTCCGATGCAATTTCTGTGTTTCATCGGCAATAACAAGGTCAGAGGGATACAGTAAACCTGAAGTGAAGCATCGGAATCTATAACTACTGTCACAGGAATGGTTCAAACATAGTCAGCAAGAAGAGTCAGTTTCTTGCACTTAAGTCAGCATTGTGCCTTTTCTATTTCATTCCGATGCAATATCAGTGTTTCATCGACAATAAGAAGGTCGGAGGGATACAGTAAACCTGAAGTGAAGCATCGGAATCCATAACTAGTGTCACAGGAATGGTTCCAAACATAGTCAGTAAGAAGAGTCAGTCTTCATGTACTTAAGTCGGCATTGTGCCTTTTCTATTTAATTCCGATGCAATTTCTGTGTTTCATCGTCAATAAGAAGGTCCAAGGGATAAAGTAAACCAGACGTGAATCATCGGAATCTATAACTAGTGTCACTGGAATGGTTCAAAACATAGACAGTAGGAAGAGTCAGTTTTCTTGTACTTAAGTTGGCATTGTGCCGTTTCTATTTCATTCCGATGCAATTTCTGTGTTTCATCGTCAACAAGAAGGTCAGAGGGATACAGTAAACCTTAAGTGAAGCATCGGAATCTGTAACTAGCGTCACAGGAATGGATCAAAACATAGACAGTAAGAAGTGTCAGTCTTCTAGTACTTAAGTCAGCATTGTGCCTTTTCTATTTCATTCCGATGCAATATCTGTGTTTCATCGTCAATAAGAAGGTCCATGAGATACAGTAAACCTGGAGTGAAGCATCGGAATCTATAACTAGTGTAACAGGAATGGTTCAAATCATAGACAGTAAGAAGAGTCAGTCTTCTTGTACTTAAGTCGGCCTTGTGCCATTTCTATTTAATTCCGATGCAATTTCTAAGTTTCATCGTCATTAAGAAGGTCAGAGGGATACGGTAAACATGAAGTGAAGCATCGGAATCTATAACTAGTGTCACAGGAATGGTTCAAAACATAGTCAGCAAGGACAGTCAGTCTTCTTGTAGTTAAGTCAACATTGTGCCTTATCTATTCCATTCCGATGCAATATCTGTGTTTGATCGTCAATAAGAATGTCAGAGGGATACAGTAAACCTGAAGTGAAGCATCGGAATCTATAACTAGTGTCACAGGAATGGTTCCAAACATAGTCAGTAAGAAGAGTCAGTCCTCATGTACTTAAGCCGGCATTGTGCCTTTTCTATTTAATTCCGATGCAATTTCTGTGTTTCATCGTCAATAAGAAGGTCCAAGGGATACAGTAAACCTGACGTGAATAATCGGAATCTATAACTAGTGTCACAGGAATGGTTCAAAACATAGTCAGTACGAAGTGTCAGTCTTCTTGTGCTTAAGTCGGCATTGTGCTATTGTATATAATTCCGATGCAATCTCTGTGTTTCATCGTCAATAAAAAGGTCAGAGGGATACAGTAAACCTGAAGTGAAGCATCGGAATCTATAACTAGTGTCACAGGAACGGTTCAAACATAGACAGTGAGAAGGGTCAGTCTTCTTGTTCTTAAGTCGGCATTGTGCCTTTTGTATTTAATTCCGATGTAATTTCTGTGTTACATCGTCAATAATATGGTCCAAGAGATACAGTAAATCTGAAGTGAAGCATCGGATTCTATAACTAGTGTCACAGGAATGAGTCAAAACATAGTCAGTACGAAGAGTCAGTCTTCTTGTACTTAAGTCGGCATTGTGCCTTTTGCATTTAATTCCGATGCAATTTCTGTGTTTTATGGTCAATAAGAAGGTCAGAGGGATACAGTAAACCTCAAGTGAAGCGTCGGAATCTATAACTAGTGTCACAGGAATGGTTCAAATATAGGCAGTAGGAAGAGTCAGTCTTCTTGTACTTAAGTCGGCATTGTGCCTTTTCAATTTAATTCCGATGCATTTTTTCTAAGTTTCATCGTCATTGAGAAGGTCAGAGGGATACAGTAAACCCGAAGTGAAGCATCGGAATCTATAACTAGTGTCACAGGAATGGTTCAAAACATAGTCAGCAAGGAGAGTCAGTCTTCTTGTACTTAAGTCAACATTGTCCCTTTTCTATTCCATTCCGATGCAATATCTGTGTTTGATTGTCAATACGAAGGTCAGAGGGATACAGTAAACCTGACGTGAATCATCGGAATCTATAACTAGTCTCACAGGAATGGTTCAAAACATAGTCAGCAAGGAGAGTTAGTCTTCTTGTACTTAAGTCGGCATTGTGCCTTTTCTATTTCATTCCGATGCAATATCTGTGTTTCATTGTCAATACGAAGGTCAGAGGGAAACAGAATACCTGTAGTGAAGCATCGGAATCTATAACTAGTGTCACAGGAATGGTTCCAAACATAGTCAGCAAGAAGCGTCCGTCTACATGTACTTAAGCCTGCATTGTGCCTTTTCTATTTAATTCCGATGCAATTTCTGTGTTTCATCGTCAATAAGAAGGTCCAAGGGATACAGTAAACCTGACGTGAATCATCGGAATCTATAACTAGTGTCACAGGAATGTTTCGAAACATAGTCAGTACGAAGAGTCAGTCTTCTTGTGCTTAAGTCGGCATTGTGCCTTTTGTATATTATTCCGATGCAATTTCTGTGTTTCATCGTCAATAAAAAGGTCAGAGGGATACAGTAAACCTGAAGTGAAGCATCGGAATCCATAACTAGTGTCACAGGAACGGTCCAAACATAGACAGTAAGAAGGGTCAGTCTTCTTGTTCTTAAGTCATCATTGTGCCTTTTGTATTTAATTCCGATGCAGTTTCTGTGTTACATCGTCAATAATAAGGTCCAAGGGATACAGTAAATCTGAAGTGAAGCATCGGATTCTATAAATAGTGTCACAGTAATGATTCAAAGCATAGTCAGTACAAAGAGTCAGTCTTCTTGTATTTAAGTCGGCATTGTGCCTTTTGCATTTAATTCCGATGCAATTTCTGTGTTTTATGGTCAATAAGAAGGTCAGAGGGATACAGTAAACCTGAAGTGAAGCGTCGGAATCTATAACTAGTGTCACAGGATTGGTTCAAATATAGGCAGTAGGAAGAGTCAGTCTTCTTGTACTTCAGTCGGCATTGTTCCTTTTCAATTTAATTCCGATGCAATGTCTGTGTTCCATCGTCAATAAGATGGTCAGAGGGATACAGTAAACCTGAAGTGAAGCATCGGTATCTATAACTAGTGTCACAGGAATGGTTCAAAACTTAGTCAGCTAGGAGGGTTAGTCTTCTTGTACTTAAGTCGGCATTGTGCCTTTTCTATTTCATTCCGATGCAATTTCTGTGTTTCATCGTCAATAAGAAGGTCCAAGGGATACAGTAAACCTGACGTGAATCATCGGAATCTATAACTAGTGTCACAGGAGTGGTTCGAAACATAGTCAGTACGAAGAGTCAGTCTTCTTGTGCTTAAGTCGGATTGTGCCTTTTGTATATAATTCCGATGCAATTTCTGTGTTTCATAGTCAATAAAAAGGTCAGAGGGTTACAGTAAACCTGAAGTTAAGCATCGGAATCTATAACTAGTGTCACAGGAACGGTTCAAACATAGACAGTAAGAGGGGTCAGTCTTCTTGTTCTTAAGTCGGCATTGTGCCTTTTGTAATTAATTCCGATGCAATTTCTGTGTTACATCGTCAATAATAAGGTCCAAGGGATACAGTAAATCTGAAGTGAAGCATCGGATTCTATAACTAGTGTCACAGAAATGATTCAAAACATAGTCAGTACGAAGAGTCAGTCTTCTTGTACATACGTCGGCATTGTGCCTTTTGCATTTAATTCCGATGCAATTTCTGTGTTTTATGGTCAATAAGAAGGTCAGAGGGATACAGTAAACCTGAATTGAAGCGTCGGAATCTATAACTAGTGTCACAGGAATGGTTCAAATATAGGCAGTAGGAAGAGTCAGTCTTCTTGTACTTAAGTCGACATTGTGCCTTTTCTATTTGATTCCGATGCAATTTCTGTGTTTCAGCGCCAATAAGAAGGTCAGAGGGATACAGTAAACCTTAAGTGAAGCATCGGAATCTGTAACTAGCGTCACAGGAATGGTTGAAAACATAGACAGTAAGAAGAGTCAGACTTCTTGTACTTAAATCGGCATTGTGCCTCTTCTATTTCATTCCGATGCAATTTCTGTGTTTCATCGTCAATAAGAAGGTCCATGGGATACAGTAAACCTGAAGTAAAGCATCGGAATCTATAACTAGAGTCACAGGAATAGTTCAAAGCATAGACAAAAAGAAGAATCAGTCTTCTTGTACTTAAGTCGGCATTGTGATTTTTTTATTTAATTCCGATGCAATTTCTGAGTTTCATCGTCGATAAGAAGGTCAGAGGGATACAGCAAACCTGAAGTGAAGCATCGGAATCTCTAACTAGTGTCACAGGAATGGTTCAAAACAGTCAGTAAGAAGAGTCAGTCTTCTTGTACTTAAGTCGGCATTGTGCCTTTTGTATTTAACTCCGATGCACTATCTGTGTTTAATCGTCAATAACAAGATGCAAGGGTTACTGTAAACCTGAAATGAAGCATCGGAATGTATAACAAGTGTCACAGGAATGGTTCAAAACATAGACAGTAGGAAGATTCATTCTACATGTACTTAAGTCGGCATCGTGCCTTTTGTATTTATTTCCGATGCAATTTCTGTGTTTCATCGTCAATAAGTAGGTCAGAAGGATACAGTTAATCTGAAGTGAAGCGTCGGAATCTATAACTAGTGTCACAGGAATGGTTCAAATCATAGACAGTAAGCAGAGTCAGTCTTCTTGTACTTAAGTCGGCATTGTGCCTTTTGTATTTAATTCCGATTCAATTTCTGTGTTTCATTGTCAATAAGAAGGTCCAAGGGATACAGTAAACCTGAAGTGAAGCGTCGGAATCTATAACTAGTGTCACAGGAATAGTTCAAAACATAGTCAGTACGAAGAGTCAGTCTTCTTGTACTGAAGTCGGCATTGAGCCTTTTGTATCTAATTCCGATGCAATTTCTGTGTTTCATCGTCAATAACAAGGTCAGAGGGATACAGTAAACCTGAAGAGAAGCATCGGAATCTATAACTAGTGTCACAGGAATGGTTCAAACATAGTCAGCAAGAAGAGTCAGTTTCTTGCACTTAAGTCAGCATTGTGCCTTTTCTATTTCATTCCGATGCAATATCAGTGTTTCATCGACAATAAGAAGGTCGGAGGGATACAGTAAACCTGAAGTGAAGCATCGGAAATCATAACTAGTGTCACAGGAGTGGTTCCAAACATAGTCACTAAGAAGAGTCAGTCTTCATGTACTTAAGTGGGCATTGTGCCTTTTCTATTTAATTCCGATGCAATTTCTGTGTTTCATCGTCAATAAGAAGGTCCAAGGGATAAAGTAAACCAGACGTGAATCATCGGAATCTATAACTAGTGTCACAGGAATGGTTCAAAACATAGACAGTAGGAAGAGTCAGTTTTCTTGTACTTAAGTTGGCATTGTGCCGTTTCTATTTCATTCCGATGCAATTTCTGTGTTTCATCGTCAACAAGAAGGTCAGAGGGATACAGTAAACCTTAAGTGAAGCATCGGAATCTGTAACTAGCGTCACAGGAATGGTTCAAAACATAGACAGTAAGAAGAGTCAGTCTTCTAGTACTTAAGTCGGCATTGTGCCTTTTCTATTTAATTCCGATGCAATTTCTGTGTTTCATCGTCAATAAGAAGGTCCAAGGGATACAGTAAACCTGAAGTGAAGCATCGGAATCTATAACTAGTGTCAGAGGAATGGTTCCAAACATAGTCAGTAAGAAGAGTCAGTCTTCATGTACTTAAGTCGGCATTGTGTCTTTTGTATTTAATTCCGATGCAATTTCTGTGTTTCATCATCAACAAGAAGGTCAGAGGGATACAGTAAACCTGAAGTGAAGCATCGGAATCTATAACTAGTGTCACAGGAATGGTTCCAAACATAGTCAAAAAGAAGAGTCAGTCTTCTTGCACTTAAGTCGGCTATGTGCCTTTTCTATTTATTTCCGATGCAATTCCTCTGTTTCATCGTCAATAAGAACGTCCAAGGGATACAGTAAACCTGGAGTGAAGCATCGGAATCTATATCTAGTGTCACAGGAATGGTTCATAACATAGACAGTAGGAAGAGTCAGTCTTCTTGTACTTAAGTCGGCATTGTGCCTTTTCAATTTAATTCCGATGCATTTTTTCTAAGTTTCATCGTCATTAAGAAGGTCAGAGGGATACAGTAAACCTGAAGTGAAGCATCGGAATCTATAACTAGTGTCACAGGAATGGTTCAGAACATAGTCAGCAAGGAGAGTCAGTCTTCTTGTACTTAAGTCAACATTGTGCCTTTTCTATTCCATTCCGATGCAATATCTGTGTTTGATTGTCAATACGAAGGTCAGAGGGATACAGTAAACCTGACGTTAATCATCGCTATCTATAACTAGTCTCACAGGAATGGTTCAAAACATAGTCAGCAAGGAGAGTTAGTCTTCTTGTACTTAAGTCGGCATTGTGCCTTTTCTATTTCATTCCGATGCAATATCTGTGTTTCATTGTCAATACGAAGGTCAGAGGGAAATAGAATACCTGAAGTGAAGCATCGGAATCTATAACTAGTGTCACAGGAATGGTTCCAAAGATAGTCAGCAAGAAGCGTCCGTCTACATGTACTTAAGCCGGCATTGTGCCTTTTCTATTTAATTCCGATGCAATTTCTGTGTTTCATCGTCAATAAGAAGGTCCAAGGGATACAGTAAACCTGACGTGAATTATCGGAATCTGTAACTAGCGACACAGGAATGGTTCGAAACATAGTCAGTACGAAGAGTCAGTCTTCATGTGCTTAAGTCGGCATTGTGCCTTTTGTATATTGTTCCGATGCAATTTCTGTGTTTCATCGTCAATAAAAAGGTCAGAGGGATACAGTAAACCTGAAGTGAAGCACCGGAATCCATAACTAGTGTCACAGGAACGGTTCAAACATAGACAGTAAGAAGGGTCAGTCTTCTTGTTCTTAAGTCATCATTGTGCCTTTTGTATTTAATTCCGATGCAATTTCTGTGTTACATCGTCAATAATAAGGTCCAAGGGATATAGTAAATCTGAAGTGAAGCATCGGATTCTATAAATAGTGTCACAGTAATGATTCAAAACATAGTCAGTACAAAGAGTCAGTCTTCTTGTATTTAAGTCGGCATTGTGCCTTTTGCATTTAATTCCAATGCAATTTCTGTGCTTTATGGTCAATAAGAGGGTCAGAGGGATACAGTAAACCTGAAGTGAAGCGTCGGAATCTATAACTCGTGTCACAGGATTGGTTCAAATATAGGCAGTAGGAAGAGTCAGTCTTCTTGTACTTCAGTCGGCATTGTTCCTTTTCAATTTAATTCCGATGCAATTTCTGTGTTTCAGCGCCAATAAGAAGGTCAGAGGGATACAGTAAACCTTAAGTGAAGCATCGGAATCTGTAACTAGCGTCACAGGAATGCTTGAAAACATAGACAGTAAGAAGAGTCAGACTTCTTGTACTTAAATCGGCATTGTGCCTTTTCTATTTCATTCCCATGCAATTTCTGTGTTTCATCGTCAATAAGAAGGTCCAAGGGGTACAGTAAACCTGGAGTGAAGCATCGGAATCTATAACTAGTGTAACAGGAATGGTTCAAAACATAGACAGTAAGAAGAGTCAGTCTTCATGTACTCAAGTCGGCATTGTGCCATTTCTATTTAATTCCGATGCAATTTCTAAGTTTCATCGTCAATAAGAAGGTCCAAGGGATTTAGTAAACCTGACGTGAATCATCGGAATCTATAACTAGTGTCACAGGAATGGTTCCAAACATAGTCAGTAAGAAGAGTCAGTCTTCATGTACTTAAGCCGGCATTGTGCCTTTTCTATTTAATTCCGATGCAATTTCTGTGTTTCATCGTCAATAAGAAGGTCCAAGGGATTTAGTAAACCTGACGTGAATCATCGGAATCTATAACTAGTGTCACAGGAATGGTTCAGAACATAGTCAGTACGAAGTGTCAGTCTTCTTGCACTTAAGTCGGCAATGTGCCTTTTCTGTTTATTTCCGATGCAATTTCTCTGTTTCATCGTCAATAAGAACGTCCAAGGGATACAGTAAACCTGGAGTGAAGCATCGGAATCTATAACTAGTGTCACAGGAATGGTTCCAAACATAGTCAGTAAGAAGAGTCAGTCTTCATGTACTTAAGCCGGCATTGTGCCTTTTCTATTTAATTCCGATGCAATTTCTGTGTTTCATCGTCAATAAGAAGGTCCAAGGGATTTAGTAAACCTGACGTGAATCATCGGAATCTATAACTAGTGTCACAGGAATGGTTCAGAACATAGTCAGTACGAAGTGTCAGTCTTCTTGCACTTAAGTCGGCAATGTGCCTTTTCTGTTTATTTCCGATGCAATTTCTTTGTTTCATCGTCAATAAGAACGACCAAGGGATACAGTAAACCTGGAGTGAAGCATCGGAATCTATAACTAGTGTCACAGGAATGGTTCATAACATAGACAGTAGGAAGAGTCAGTCTTCTTGTACTTAAGTCGGCATTGTGCCTTTTCAATTTAATTCCGATGCATTTTTTCTAAGTTTCATCGTCATTAAGAAGGTCAGAGGGATACAGTAAACCTGAAGTGAAGCATCGGAATCTATAACTAGTGTCACAGGAATGGTTCAAAACTTAGTCAGCAAGGAGAGTTAGTCTTCTTGTACTTAAGTCGGCATTGTGCCTTTTCTATTTCATTCCGATGCAATATCTGTGTTTCATTGTCAATAAGAATGTCAGAGGGATACAGAAAACCTGAAGTGAAGCATCGGAATCTATAACTAGTGTCACAGGAATGGTTCCAAACATAGTCAGCAAGAAGAGTCAGTCTACATGTACTTAAGCCGGCATTGTGCCTTTTCTATTTAATTCCGATGCAATTTCTGTGTTTCATCGTCAATAAGAAGGTCCAAGGGATACAGTAAACCTGACGTGAATCGTCGGAATCTATAACTAGTGTCACAGGAATGGTTCGAAACATAGTCAGTACGAAGAGTCAGTCTTCTTGTGCTTAAGTCGGCATTGTGCCTTTTGTATATAATTCCGATTCATTTTCTGTGTTTCATCGTCAATAAAAAGGTGAGAGGGATACAGTAAACCTGAAGTGAAGCATCGGAATCTATAACTAGTGTCACAGGAACGGTTCAAACATAGACAGAAAGAAGGGTCAGTCTTCTTGTTCTTAAGTCGGCATTGTGCCTTTTGTATTTAATTCCGATGCAATTTCTGTGTTACATCGTCAATAATAAGGTCCAAGGGATACAGTAAATCTGAAGTGAAGCATCGGATTCTATAACTAGTGTCACAGGAATGATTCAAAACATAGTCAGTACGAAGAGTCAGTCTTCTTGTACTTAAGTCGGCATTGTGCCTTTTACATTTAATTCCGATGCAATTTCTGTGTTTTATGGTCAATACGAAGGTCAGAGGGATACAGTAAACCTGAAGTGAAGCGTCGAAATCTATAACTAGTGTCACAGGAATGGTTCAAATATAGGCAGTAGGAAGAGTCAGTCTTCTTGTACTTTAGTCGGCATTGTGCCTTTTCTATTTGATTCCGATGCAATTTCTGTGTTTCAGCGCCAATAAGAAGGTCAGAGGGATACAGTAAACCTTAAGTGAAGCATCGGAATCTGTAACAAGCGTCACAGGAATGGTTCAAAACATAGACAGTAAGAAGAGTCAGACTTCTTGTACTTAAGTCGGCATTGTGCCTTTTCTATTTAATTCCGATGCAATTTCTGTGTTTCATCGTCAATAAGAGGGTCCATGGGATACAGTAAACCTGGAGTGAAGTATCGGAATCTATAACTAGTGTAACAGGAATGGTTCAAAACATTGACAGTAAGAAGAGTCAGTCTTCTTGTACTTAAGTCGGCATTGTGCCATTTCTATTTAATTCCGATGCAATTTCTAAGTTTCATCGTCATTAAGAAGGTCAGAGGGATACAGTAAACCTGAAGTGAAGCATCGGAATCTATAACTAGAGTCACAGGAATGGTTCAAATCATAGTCAGCAAGGAGAGTCAGTCTTCTTGTAGTTAAGTCAACATTGTGCCATTTCTATTCCATTCCGATGCAATATCTGTGTTTGATCGTCAATAAGAATGTCAGAGGGATACAGTAAACCTGAAGTGAAGCATCGGAATCTGTAACTAGTGTCACAGGAATGGTTCCAAACATAGTCAGTAAGAAGAGTCAGTCTTCATGTACTTAAGCCGGCATTGTGCCTTTTCTATTTACTTCCGATGCAATTTCTGTGTTTCATCGTCAATAAGAAGGTCCAAGGGATACATTTAACCTGACGTGAATCATCGGAATCTATAACTAGTGTCACAGGAATGGTTCAAACACAGTCGGTACGAAGTGTCAGTCTTCTTGCACTTAAGTCGGCAATGTGCCTTTTCTATTTATTTCCGATGCAATTTCTCTGTTTCATCGTCAATAAGAACGTCCAAGGGATACAGTAAACCTGGAGTGAAGCATCGGAATCTATAACTAGTGTCACAGGAATGGTTCATATCATAGACAGTAGGAAGAGTCAGTCTTCTTGTACTTAAGTCGGCATTTTGCCTTTTCACTTTAATTCCGATGCAATTTCTGTGTTTCATCGTCAATAAGATGGTCAGAGGGATACAGTAAACCTGAAGTGAAGCATCGGTATCCATAACTAGTGTCACAGGAATGGTTCAAAACATAGTCAGCAAGGAGAGATAGTCTTCTTGTTTTTAAGTCGGCATTGTGCCTTTTCTATTTCATTCCGATGCAATATCTGTGTTTCATTGTCAATAAGAAGGTCAGAGGGAAACAGAAAACCTGAAGTGAAGCATCGGAATCTATAACTAGTGTCACAGGAATGGTTCCAAACATAGTCAGCAAGAAGAGTCCGTCTACATTTACTTAAGCCGGCTTTGTGACTTTTCTATTTAATTCCGATGCAATTTCTGTGTTTCATCGTCAATAAGAAGGTCCAAGGGATACAGTAAACCTGACGTGAATCATCGGAATCTATAAATAGTGTCACAGGAATGGTTCGAAACATAGTCAACACGAAGAGTCAGTCTTCTTGTGCTTAAGTCGACATTGTGCCTTTTGTATATAATTCCGATGCAATTTCTGTGTTTCATAGTCAATAAAAAGGTCAGAGGGATACAGTAAACCTGAAGTGAAGCATCGGATTCTATAACTAGTGTCACAGGAATGATTCAAAACATAGTCAGTACGAAGAGTCAGTCTTCTTGTACTTAAGTCGGCATTGTGCCTTTTACATTTAATTCCGATGCAATTTCTGTGTTTTATGGTCAATACGAAGGTCAGAGGGATACAGTAAACCTGAAGTGAAGCGTCGGAATCTATAACTAGTGTCACAGGAGTGGTTCAAATATAGGCAGTAGGAAGAGTCAGTCTTCTTGTACTTTAGTCGGCATTGTGCCTTTTCTATTTGATTCCGATGCAATTTCTGTGTTTCAGCGCCAATAAGAAGGTCAGAGGGATACAGTAAACCTTAAGTGAAGCATCGGAATCTGTAACAAGCGTCACAGGAATGGTTCAAAACATAGACAGTAAGAAGAGTCACACTTCTTGTACTTAAGTCGGCATTGTGCCTTTTCTATTTAATTCCGATGCAATTTCTGTGTTTCATCGTCAATAAGAGGGTCCATGGGATACAGTAAACCTGGAGTGAAGTATCGGAATCTATAACTAGTGTAACAGGAATGGTTCAAAACATAGACAGTAAGAAGAGTCAGTCTTCTTGTACTTAAGTCGGCATTGTGCCATTTCTATTTAATTCCGATGCAATTTCTAAGTTTCATCGTCATTAAGAAGGTCAGAGGGATACAGTAAACCTGAAGTGAAGCATCGGAATCTATAACTAGAGTCACAGGAATGGTTCAAATCATAGTCAGCAAGGAGAGTCAGTCTTCTTGTAGTTAAGTCAACATTGTGCCATTTCTATTCCATTCCGATGCAATATCTGTGTTTGATCGTCAATAAGAATGTCAGAGGGATACAGTAAACCTGAAGTGAAGCATCGGAATCTGTAACTAGTGTCACAGGAATGGTTCCAAACATAGTCAGTAAGAAGAGTCAGTCTTCATGTACTTAAGCCGGCATTGTGCCTTTTCTATTTACTTCCGATGCAATTTCTGTGTTTCATCGTCAATAAGAAGGTCCAAGGGATACAGTTAACCTGACGTGAATCATCGGAATCTATAACTAGTGTCACAGGAATGGTTCAAACATAGTCGGTACGAAGTGTCAGTCTTCTTGCACTTAAGTCGGCAATGTGCCTTTTCTATTTATTTCCGATGCAATTTCTCTGTTTCATCGTCAATAAGAACGTCCAAGGGATACAGTAAACCTGGAGTGAAGCATCGGAATCTATAACTAGTGTCACAGGAATGGTTCATATCATAGACAGTAGGAAGAGTCAGTCTTCTTGTACTTAAGTCGGCATTTTGCCTTTTCACTTTAATTCCGATGCAATTTCTGTGTTTCATCGTCAATAAGATGGTCAGAGGGATACAGTAAACCTGAAGTGAAGCATCGGTATCCATAACTAGTGTCACAGGAATGGTTCAAAACATAGTCAGCAAGGAGAGTTAGTCTTCTTGTTTTTAAGTCGGCATTGTGCCTTTTCTATTTCATTCCGATGCAATATCTGTGTTTCATTGTCAATAAGAAGGTCAGAGGGAAACAGAAAACCTGAAGTGAAGCATCGGAATCTATAACTAGTGTCACAGGAATGGTTCCAAACATAGTCAGCAAGAAGAGTCCGTCTACATGTACTTAAGCCGGCTTTGTGACTTTTCTATTTAATTCCGATGCAATTTCTGTGTTTCATCGTCAATAAGAAGGTCCAAGGGATACAGTAAACCTGACGTGAATCATCGGAATCTATAACTAGTGTCACAGGAATGGTTCGAAACATAGTCAACACGAAGAGTCAGTCTTCTTGTGCTTAAGTCGACATTGTGCCTTTTGTATATAATTCCGATGCAATTTCTGTGTTTCATAGTCAATAAAAAGGTCAGAGGGATACAGTAAACCTGAAGTGAAGCATCGGTATCCATAACTAGTGTCACAGGAACGGTTCAAACATAGACAGTAAGAAGGGTCAGTCTTCTTGTTCTTAAGTCGGCATTGTGCCTTTTGTATTTAATTCCGATGCAATTTCTGTGTTACATCGACAATAATAAGGTCCAAGGGATACAGTAAATCTGAAGTGAAGCATCAGATTCTATAACTAGTGTCACAGTAATGATTCAAAACATAGTCAGTACGAAGAGTCAGTCTTCTTGTACTTAAGTCGGCATTGTTCCTTTTCAATTTGATTCCGATGCAATTTCTGTGTTTCATCGTCAATAAGATGGTCAGAGGGATACAGTAAACCTGAAGTGAAGCATCGGTATCTATAACCAGTGTCACAGGAATGGTTCAAAACTTAGTCAGCAAGGAGAGTTAGTCTTCGTGCACTTAAGTTGGCTTTGTGCCTTTTCTATTTCTTTCCGATGCAATATCTGTGTTTCATTGTTAATAAGAATGTCAGAGGGATACAGAAAACCTGAAGTTTAGCATCGGAATCTATAACTAGTGTCACTGGAATGGTTCCAAACATAGTCAGCAAGAAGAGTCAGTCTACATGTACTTAAGCCGGCATTGTGTCTTTTCTATTTAGTTCCGATGCAATTTCTGTGTTTCATCGTCAATAAGAAGGTCCAAGGGATACAGTAAACCTGACGTGAATCATCGGAATCTATAACTAGTGTCACAGGAATGCTTCGAAACATAGTCAGTACGAAGAGTCAGTCTCCTTGTGCTTAAGTCGGCATTGTGCCTTTTGTATATAATTCCGATGCAGTTTCTGTGTTTCATCATCAATAAAAAGGTCAGAGGGATACAGTAAACCTGAAGTGAAGCATCGGAATCTATAACTAGTGTCACAGGAACGGTTCAAACATAGACAGTAAGAAGGGTCAGTCTTCTTGTTCTTAAGTCGGCATTGTGCCTTTTGTATTTAATTCCAATGCAATTTCTGTGTTACATCGTCAATCATAAGGTCCAAGGGATACAGTAAATCTGAAGTGAAGCATCGGATTCTATAACTAGTGTCACAGGAATGATTCAAATCATAGTCAGTACGAAGAGTCAGTCTTCTTGTACTTAAGTCGGCATTGTGCCTTTTGCATTTAATTCCGATGAAATTACTGTATTTTATGGTCAATAAGAAGGTCAGAGGGATACAGTAAACCTGAAGTGAAGCGTCGGAATCTATAACTAGTGTCACAGGAATGGTTCAAATATAGGCAGTAGGAAGAGTCAGTCTTCATGTACTTAAGTCGGCATTGTGCCTTTTCTATTTGATTCCGATGCAATTTCTGTGTTTCAGTGCCAATAAGCAGGTCAGAGGGATACAGTAAACCTTAAGTGAAGCATCGGAATCTGTAACTAGCGTCACAGGAATGGTTCAAAACATAGACAGTAAGAAGAGTCAGTCTTCTTGTACTTAAGTCGGCATTGTGCCTTTTCTATTTAATTCCGATGCAATTTCTGTGTTTCATCGTCAATAAGATGGTCAGAGGGATACAGTAAACCTGAAGTGAAGCATCGGAATCTATAACTAGTGTCACAGGAATGGTTCCAAACATAGTCAGCAAGAAGAGTCAGTCTACATGTACTTAAGCCGGCATTGTGCCTTTTCTATTTAATTCCGATGCAATTTCTGTGTTTCATCGTCAATAAGAAGGTCCAAGGCATATAGTAAACCTGACGTGAATCATCGGAATCCATAACTAGTGTCACAGTAATGCTTCGAAACATAGTCAGTACGAAGAGTCAGTCTTCTTGTGCTTAAGTCGGCATTGTGCCTTTTGTATATAATTCCGATGCAGTTTCTGTGTTTCATCATCAATAAAGAGGTCAGAGGGATATAGTAAACCTGAAGTGAAGCATCGGAATCTATAACTAGTGTCACAGGAACGGTTCAAACATAGACAGTAAGAAGGGTCAGTCTTCTTGTTCTTAAGTCGGCATTGTGCCTTTTGCATTTAATTCCGATGCAATTTCTGTGTTACATCGTCAATAATAAGGTCCAAGGGATACAGTAAATCTGAAGTGAAGCATCGGATTCTATAACTAGTGTCACAGGAATGATTCAAATCATAGTCAGTACGAAGAGTCAGTCTTCTTGTACTTGAGTCGGCATTGTGCCTTTTGCATTTAATTCCGATGAAATTACTGTGTTTTATGGTCAATGAGAAGGTCAGAGGGATACAGTAAACCCGAAGTGAAGCGTCGGAATCTATAACTCGTGTCACAGGAATGGTTGAAATATAGGCAATAAGAAGAGTCAGTCTTCTTGTACTTAAGTCGGCATTGTGCCTTTTCTATTTGATTCCGATGCAATTTCTGTGTTTCAGCGCCAATAAGAAGGTCAGAGGGATACAGTAAACCTTAAGTGAAGCATCGGAATCTGTAACTAGCGTCACAGGAATGGTTCAAAACATAGACAGTAAGAAGAGTCAGTCTTCTTGTACTTAAGACGGCATTGTGCCTTTTCTATTTAATTCCGATGCAATTTCTGTGTTTCATCGTCAATGAGATGGTCAGAGGGATACAGTAAACCTGAAGTGAAGCATCGGAATCTATAACTAGTGTCACAGGAATGGTTCCAAACATAGTCAAAAAGAAGAGTCAGTCTTCTTGTACTTAAGTCGGCAATGTGCCTTTTCTATTTATTTCCGATGTAATTTCTCTGTTTCATCGTCAATAAGAACGTCCAAGGGATACAGAAAACCTGGAGTGAAGCATCGGAATCTATAACTAGTGTCACAGGAATGGTTCATAACATAGACAGTAGGAAGAGTCAGTCTTCTTGTACTTAAGTCAGCATTGTGCCTTTTCAATTTAATTCCGATGCAATTTCTAAGTTTCATCGTCATTAAGAAGGTCAGAGGGATACAGTAAACCTGAAGTGAAGCATCGGAATCTATAACTAGTGTCACAGGAATGGTTCAAAACATAGTCAGCAAGGAGAGTCAGTCGTCTTGTACTTAAGTCAACATTGTGCCTTTTCTATTCCATTCCGATGCAATATCTGTGTTTGATAGTCAATAAGAAGGTCAGAGGGATACAGTAAACCTGACGTGAATCATCGGAATCAATAACTAGTGTCACGGGAATGGTTCAAAACATAGTCAGTACGAAGTGTCAGTCTTCTTGTGCTTAAATCGGCATTGTGCCTTTTGTATTTAATTCCCATGCAATTTCTGTGTTTCATCGTCAATAAGAAGGTCAGAGGGATACAGTAAACCTGAAGTGAAGCGTCGGAATCTATAACTAGTGTCACAGGAATGGTTCAAATATAGGCAGTAGGAAGAGTCAGTCTTCTTGTACTTAAGTCGGCATTGTGCCTTTTCTATTTGATTCCGATGCAATTTCTGTGTTTCAGCGCCAATAAGAAGGTCAGAGGGATACAGTAAACCTTAAGTGAAGCATCGGAATCTGTAACTAGCGTCACAGGAACGGTTCAAATCATAGACAGTAAGAAGAGTCAGACTTCTTGTACTTAAGTCGGCATTGTGCCTTTTCTATTTAATTCCGATGCAATTTCTGTGTTTCATCGTCAATAAGAGGGTCCATGGGATACAGTAAACCTGGAGTGAAGTATCGGAATCTGTAACTAGTGTAACAGGAATGGTTCAAAACATAGACAGTAAGAAGAGTCAGTCTTCTTGTACTTAAGTCGGCATTGTGCCATTTCTATTTAATTCCGATGCAATTTCTAAGTTTCATCGTCATTAAGAAGGTCAGAGGGATACAGTAAACCTGAAGTGAAGCATCGGAATCTATAACTAGTGTCACAGGAATGGTTCAATACATAGTCAGCAAGGAGAGTCAGTCTTCTTGTAGTTAAGTCAACATTGTGCCTTTTCTATTCCATTCCGATGCAATATCTGTGTTTGATCGTCAATAAGAATGTCAGAGGGATACAGTAAACCTGAAGTGAAGCATCGGAATCTGTAACTAGTGTCACAGGAATGGTTCAAAACATAGTCAGCAAGGAGAGTTAGTCTTCATGTACTTAAGTCGGCATTGTGCCTTTCCTATTTCATTCCGATGCAATATCTGTGTTTAATTGTCAATAAGAAGGTCAGAGGGAAACAGAAAACCTGAAGTGAAGCATCGGAATCTATAACTAGTGTCACAGGAATGGTTCCAAACATAGTCAGCAAGAAGAGTCCGTCTACATGAATTTAAGCCGGCTTTGTGACTTTTCTATTTAATTCCGATGCAATTTCTGTGTTTCATCGTCAACAAGAATTTCCAAGGGATACAGTAAACCTGACGTGAATCATCGGAATCTATAACTAGTGTCACAGGAATGGTTCGAAACATAGTCAACACGAAGAGTCAGTCTTCTTGTGCTTAAGTCGACATTGTGCCTTTTGTATATAATTCCGATGCAATTTCTGTGTTTCATCGTTAATAAAAAGGTCAGAGGGATACAGTAAACCTGAAGTGAAGCGTCGGTATCCGGAACGGTTCAAACATAGAATGTAAGAAGGGTCAGTCTTCTTGTTCTTAAGTCGGCATTGTGCCTTTTGCATTTAATTCCGATGCAATTTCTGTGTTTTATGGTCAAAAAGAAGGTCAGAGGGATACAGTAAACCTGAAGTGAAGCGTCGGAATCTGTAACTAGTGTCACAGGATTGGTTCAAATATAGGCATTAGGAAGAGTCAGTCTTCTTGTACTTCAGTCGGCATTGTTCCTATTCTATTTAACTCCGATGCAATTTCTGTGTTCCATCGTCAATAAGATGGTCAGAGGGATACAGTAAACCTGAAGTGAAGCATCGGTATCTATAACCAGTGTCACAGGAATGGTTCAAAACTTAGTCAGCAAGGAGAGTTAGTCTTCTTGTGCTTAAGTCGGCATTGTGCCTTTTCTATTTCATTCCGATGCAATATCTGTTTTTCATTGTTAATAAGAATGTCAGAGGGATACAGAAAACCTGAGGTGAAGCATCGGAATCTATAACTAGTGTCACTGGAATGGTTCCAAGCATAGTCAGCAAGAAGAGTCAGTCTACATGTACTTAAGCCGGCATTGTGCCTTTTCTATTTAATTCCGATGCAATTTCTGTGTTTCATCGTCAATACGAAAGTCCAAGGGATACAGTAAACCTGACGTGAATCATCGGAATCTATAACTAGTGTCACAGGAATGCTTCGAAACGTAGTCAGTACGAAGAGTCAGTCTTCTTGTGATTAAGTCGGCATTGTGCCTTTTGTATATAATTCCGATGCAATTTCTGTGTTTCATCGTCAATAAAAAGGTCAGAGGGATACAGTAAACCTGAAGTGAAGCATCGGAATCTATAACTAGTGTCACAGGAACGGTTCCAAACATAGTCAAAAGGAAGAGTCAGTCTTCTTGTACTTAAGTCGGCAATGTGCCTTTTCTATTTATTTCCGATGTTATTTCTCTGTTTCATCGTCAATAAGACCGTCCGAGGGATACAGTAAACCTGGAGTGAAGCATCGGAATCTATAACTAGTGTCACAGGAATGGTTCATAACATAGACAGTAGAAAGAGTCAGTCTTCTTGTACTTAAGTCGGCATTGTGCCTTTTCTATTTAATTCCGATGCAATTTCTGTGTTTCATCGTCAATAAGAAGGTCAGAGGGATACAGTAAACGTGAAGTGAAGCATCGGAATCTATATTTAGAGTCACAGGAATTGTTCAAAACGTAGACAGTAAGATGGGTCAGTCTTCTTGTACTAAAGTCGGCATTGTGCCTTTTGTATTTAATGCCGATGCAATTTCTGTGTCTCATCGTCAATAAGAAGGTCAGAGGAATACAGTAAACCTGAAGTGAAGTATCGGAATCTATAACTAGTGTCACAGGAATGGTTCCAAACATAGTCAGCAAGAAGAGTCAGTCTTCTTGTGCTTAAGTCGACATTGCGCCTTTTGTATATAATTCCGATGCAAATTCTGTGTTTCATCGTCAATAAAAAGGTCAGAGGGATACAGTAAACCTGAAGTGAAGCGTCGGTATCCATAACTAGTGTCACAGGAACGGTTCAAACATAGACAGTAAGAAGGGTCAGTCTTCTTGTTCTTAAGTCGGCATTGTGCCTTTTGTATTTAATTCCGATGCAACTTCTGTGTTACATCGTCAATAATAAGGTCCAAGTGATACAGTAAATCTGAAGTGAAGCATCGGATTCTATAACTAGTGTCACAGTAATGATTCAAAACATAGTCAGTACGAAGAGTCAGTCTTCTTGTACTTAAGTCGGCATTGTGCCTATTGCATTTAATTCCGATGCAATTTCTGTGTTTTATGGTCAATAAGAAGGTCAGAGGGATACAGCATACCTGAAGTGAAGCGTCGGAATCTATAACTAGTGTCACAGGATTGGTTCAAATATAGGCAGTAGGAAGAGTCAGTCTTCTTCTACTTCAGTCATCATTGTTCCTTTTCAATTTAATTCCGATGCAATTTCTGTGTTTCATCGTCAATAAGATGGTCAGAGGGATACAGTAAACCTGAAGTGAAGCATCGGTATCTATAACCAGTGTCACAGGAATGGTTCCAAACTTAGTCAGCAGGAAGAGTCAGTCTACATGTACTTAAGCCGGCATGTGCCTTTTCTATTTAATTCCGATGCAATTTCTGTGTTTCATCGTCAATAAGAAGGTCCAAGGGATACAGTAAACCTGACGTTAATCATCGGAATCTATAACTAGTGTCACAGGAATGGTTCGAAACATAGTCAGTACGAAGAGTCAGTCTTCTTGTGCTTAAGTCATCATTGAGCCTTTTGTATATAATTCCGGTGCAATTTCTGTGTTTCATCGTCAATAAAAAGGTCAGAGGGATACAGTAAACCTGAAGTGAAGCATCGGAATCTATAACTAGTGTCACAGGAACGGTTCAAACATAGACAGTAAGAAGAGTCAGTCTTCTTGTTCTTAAGTCGGCATTGTGCCTTTTGTATTTAATTCCGATGCAATTTCTGTGTTACATCGTCAATAATAAGGTCCAAGGGATACAGTAAATCTGAAGTGAAGCATCGGATTCTATAACTAGTGTCACAGGAATGATTCAAAGCATAGTCAGCACGAAGAGTCAGTCTTCTTGTACTTAAGTCGGCATCGTGCCTTTTCTATTTGATTCCGATGCAATTTCTGTGTTTCAGCGCCAATAAGAAGGTCAGAGGGATACAGTAAGCCTTAAGTGAAGCATCGGAATCTGTAACTAGCGTCACAGGAATGGTTCAAAACATAGACAGTAAGAAGAATCAGTCTTCTTGTACTTAAGTCGGCATTGTGCCTTTTCCATTTAATTCCGATGCAATTTCTGTGTTTCATCGTCAATAATAAGGTCCATGGGATACAGTAAACCTGGAGTGAAGCATCGGAATCTATAACTAGTGTAACAGGAATGGTTCAAAACATAGACAGTAAGAAGAGTCAGTCTTCTTGTACTTAAATCAGCATTGTGCCATTTTTATTTTATTACGATGCAATATCTGTTTTTCATCGTCAATAAGAAACTCAGAGGGTTACAGTAAACCTGAAGTGAAGCATCGGAATCTATAACTAGTGTCACAGGAATGGTTCCAAACTTAGTCAAAAAGAAGAGTCAGTCTTCTTGTACTTAAGTCGGCAATGTGCCTCTTCTATTTATTTCCGATGTAACTTCTCTGTTTCATCGTCAATAAGAACGTCCAAGGGATACAGTAAACCTGGAGTGAAGCATCGGAATCTATAACCAGTGTCACAGGAATGGTTCATAACATAGACAGTAGGAAGAGTCAGTCTTCTTGTACTTAAGTCGGCATTGTGCCTTTTGAATGTAACTCCGATGCACTATCTGTGTTTCATCGTCAATAAGTAGGTCCAAGCGATATAGTAAACCTGAAATGAAGCATCGGAATCTATAACTAGTGTCACTGGAATGGTTCAAACTTAGATAGTAGGAAGAGTCAGTCTTCTTGTACTTAAGTCGGCATTGTGCCTTTTGTATTTAGTTCCGATGCAATTTCTGTGTTTCATCGTCAAAAGAAGGTCACAGGGATACAGTAAACCTGAAGTGAAGCATCGGAATCTATAACTAGTGTCACAGCAATGGATCAAAACATAGACAGTAAGAAGAGTCAGTCTTCTTGTACTTAAGTCGGCATTGTGCCTTTTCTATTTTATTCCGATGCAATATCTGTGTTTCATCGTCAATAAGAAGGTCCAAGGTATACAGTAAGCCTGAAGTGAAGCATCGGAATGTATAACTAGTGTCACAGGAATGGTTCAAAACATAGACAGTAGAAAGAGTCAGTCTTCTTGTACTTAAGTCGGCATTGTGCCTTTTCTATTTAATTCCGATGCAATTTCTGTGTTTCATCGTCAATAAGAAGGTCAGAGGGATACAGTAAACGTGAAGTGAAGCATCGGAATCTATATTTAGTGTCACAGGAATTGTTCAAAACGTAGACAGTAAGATGGGTCAGTCTTCTTGTACTTAAGTCGGCATTGTGCCTTTTGTATTTAATTCCGATGCAATATCTGTGTTTCATCGTCAATACAAAGGTCCAAGGGATACAGTAAACCTGAAGCTAAGCATCGGAATCTATAACTAGTGTCACAGGAATGGTTCAAAACAGTCAGTAAGAAGAGTCAATCTTCTTGTACTTAAGTCGGCATTGTGCATTTTGTATTTAATTCGGATGCAATATCTGTGTTTAATCGTCAATAAGAAGGTCCAAGGGATACAGTAAAGCTGAAGTGAAGCATCGGAATCTGTAACTAGTGTCACAGGAATGGTTCAAAACATAGACAGTAAGAAGAGTCAGTCTTCTTGTACTTAAGGCAGCATTGTGCCTTCTCTATTTAATTCCGATGCAATATCTCTATTTCGTCGTCAAAAAGATGGTCAGAGGGATACAGTAAACCTGAAGTTAAGCATCGGAATCTATAACTAGTGTCACAGGAATGGCTCAATACATAGACAGTAAGAAGAGTCAGTCTTCTTGTACTTAAGGCAGCATCGTGCCTTTTCTATTTAATTCCGATGCAATTTCTCTGTTTCATCGTAAAAAAGATGGTCAGAGGGATACAGTAATCCTGAAGTTAAGCATCGGAATCTATAACTAGTGTCACAGGAATGTTTCAAAGCATAGTCAGTAAGTAGTGTCAGTCTTCTTGTACTTATGTCGGCATTGTGCCTTTTGTATTTAATTCCGATGCAAATTCTGTGTTCCATCGTCAATAAGAAGGTCAGAGGGATACAGTAAACCTTAAGTGAAGCATCGGAATCTATAAATAGTGTCACAGGAATGGTTTAAAGCAGTCAGTAAGAAGAGTCAGACTTTTTGTACTTAAGTCGGCATTGTGCATTTTGTATTTATTTCCGATGCATTTTCTGTGTTTCATCGTCAATAAGAAGGTCCAAAGGATACAGTAAACCTGAAGTGAAGCATCGGAATCTATAACTAGTGTCACAGCAATGGTTCAAAACATAGATCGTAAGATAAGGCCGTCTTCTTGTATTTAAGGCAACATTGTGCCTTTTCTAATTAATTCCGATGCAATTTCTGTGTTTCGTCGTCAAAAAGAAGGTCAGAGGGATAGAGTTAACCTGAAGTTAAGCATCGGAATCTATAACTAGTTTCACAGGAATGGTTCAAAGCATAGACAGCAGGAAGAGTCAATCTTCTTGTACTTAAGTCGGCATTGTGCCTTTTCTATTTATTTTCGATGCAATTTCTGTGTTTCATCGTCAAAAAGAAGGCCAGAGGGCTACAGTAAATCTGAAGTGAAGCATCGGAATCTATAACTACAGTCACAGGAATGGTTCAAAACATAGATAGTAGGAAGAGTCAGCCTTCTTGTACTTAAGTCGGCATTGTGCCTTTTCTATTTAATTCCGATGCAATTTCTGGGTTTCATCGTCAATAGGAAGGTCCAAGGGATACAGTAAACCCTTACTGAAGCAGCGGAATCTATAACTAGTGTCAAAGGAATGGATCAAGGTATAGTCAGTAAGAAGAGTCAGTTTTCTTGTACTTAAGTCTTCATTGTGCTTTTCCATTTAATTGCGATGCAATTTCTGTGTTTCATCGTCAAAAAGAAGGTCAGAGGGATACAATAAACCTGAAGTGAAACATCGGAATCTATAACTAGTGTCACAGGAATGGTTCGAAACACAGACAGTAGGAAGAGTCAGTCTACATGTACTTAAGTCGGCATTGTGCCTTTTGTATTTATATCCGATGCAATTTCTGTGTTTCATCGTCAATAAGAAGGTCAGAGGGATACAGTAAACCTGAAGTGAAGCATCGGAATCTCTAACTAGTGTCACAGGAATGGTTCAACACATAGTCAGTAAGAAGAGTCAGTCTTCTTGTACTTAAGGTTGCATTGTGCTTTTTGTATTTAATTCCGATGCAATATCTGTGTTTCATCGTCCACAACAAGGTATAAGGGATACAGTAAACCTGAAGTGAAGCATCGGAATGTGTAACTAGCGTCACAGGAGTGGTTCAAACCATAGACACTAAGAAGAGTCAGTCTGCTTGTACTTAAGACGGCATTGAGCATTTTCTATTTAATTCCGATGCAATTTCTGTGTTTCATCGTCAATAAGAAGGTCAGAGGGATACAGTAAACCTGAAGAGAGGCATCGGAATCTATAACTAGTGTCACAGGAATGGTTCAAAACATAGACATTAAGAAGGGTCAGTCTTGTTGTACTTAAGACAGCATTGTGCATTTTCTATTTAATTCCGATGCAATTTCTATGTTTCGTCGCCAATAAGAAGGTCCAAAGGATACAGCAAAACCTGAAGTGAAGCATTGGAATACATAACTAGTGTCACAGGAATCGTTCATGACATAGACAGTAGGAAGAGTCAGTCATCTTGTACTTAAGTTGGCATTGTGCCTTTTGTATTTAGTTCCGATGCAATTCCTGTGTTTCATCGTCAATAAGAAGGTAATAGGGATACAGTAAACCTGAAGTGAAGCTTCGGAATCTATAAGTAGTGTCACAGGAATGGTTCAAAACATAGACAGCAGGAAGAGTCAGTCTTCTTGTACTTAAGTTGGCATAGTGCCTTTTGTATTTAATTCCGATGCACTATCATTGTTTCATCGTCAATAAGAAGGTGCAAGGGATACAGTAAACCTGAAATGAAGCATCTGAATCTATAACTAGTGTCACAGGAATGGTTCAACACATAGTCAGTAAGAAGAGTCAGTCTTCTTGTACTTAAGTCGGCATTGTGCCTTTTGTATTTAATTCCGATGCAATTTCTGTGTTTCATCGTAAATAACATGGTATAAGGGATACAGTAAACCTGAAGTGAAGCATCGGAATGTGTAACTAGCGTCACAGGACTGGTTCAAAACATAGACACTAAGAAGAGTCAGTCTGCTTGTACTAAAGACGGCATCGAGCATTTTCTATTTAGTTCCGATGCAATTTCTGTGTTTCATCGTCAATAAGAAGGTCAGAGGGATACAGTGAAACTGAGGTAAAGCATCGGAAACTATAACTAGTGTCACAGGAATGGTTCATAACATAGATAGTAGGAAGAGTCAGTCTTCTTGTACTTAAGTCGGCATTGCGCCTTTTCTATTTAATTCCGATGCAATTTCTGTGTTTCATCGTCAATAAGAAGGTCCAAGGGATACAGTAAACCTGAAGTGAAGCATCGGAATTTATAACTAGTGTCACAGGAATGGTTCAAAACATAGACAGTAGGAAGAGTCAGTCTTCTTGTACTTAAGTCGGCATTGTGCCTTTTGTACTTCATTCCGATGCATTATCTGAGTTTCATCGTCAATGAGAAGGTCCAAGGGATACAGTAAACCTGTAGTGAAGCATCGTAGTCAATAACTAGTGTCACAGGAATGGTTCAAAACAGTCAGTAAGAAGAGTCAGTCTTCATGTACTTAAGTCGGTATTGTGCCTTTTGTATTTCATTCCGATGCATTTTCTGAGTTTCATCGTCAATGAGAAGGTCCAAGGGATACAGTAAACCTGAAGTGAAGCATCGGAATCTATAACTAGTGTCACAGGAATGGTTCAAAGCAGTCAGTAAGAAAAGTCAGTCTTCATGTACTTATGTCGGTAATGTGCCTTTTGTATTTAATCCCGATGCAATTTCTGTGTTTCATCGTCAATAAGAAGGTCCAAGATATACAGTGAACCTGAAGTGAGGCATCGGAATTTATAACTAGTGTCACAGGAATGGATCAAGATATGGTCAGTAAGAAGAGGCAGTCTCCTTGTAGTTAAGTCGGCATTGTGCTTTTCTATTTAATTCCGATGCAATTTCTGTGTTTCATCGTCATCAAAAAGGTCCAAGGGATACAGTAAACCTGAAGTGGAGCATCGGAATCTATAACTAGTGTCACAGGACTGTTTCAAAACATAGTCAGTAAGTAGAGTCAGTCTTGTTGCACTTATGTCGGCATTGTGCATTTTGTATTTAATTCCGATGCAATTTCTGTGTTTCATCGTCAATACGAAGGTCCAAGGGATACAGTAAACCTGAAGTGAAGCATCGGAATCTATAACTAGTGTCACAGGAATGGTTCAAAACATAGTCAGTAAGAAGAGTCAGACTTCATGTACTTAAGTTGGCATTGTGCTTTTGTATTTAATTCCGATGCAATTTCTGAGTTCCATCGTCAATAAGAAGGTCAGAGGGATACAGAAAACCTTAAGTGAAGCATCGGAATCTATAAATAGTGTCACAGGAATGGTTCAAAACGGTCAGTAAGAAGAGTCAGACTTCTTGTACTTAAGTCGGCATTGTGCATTTTGTGTTTAATTCCGATGCAATTTCTGTGTTTCATCGTCAATAAGAAGGTCCAAGGGATACAGTAAACCTGAAGTGAAGCATCGGAATCTATAACTAGTGTCACAGCTATGGTTCAAAACATAGACCGTAAGAAGAGTCAGTCTTCTTGTACTTAAGGCAGCATTGTGCCTTTTCTAATTAATTCCGATGCAATTTCTGTGTTTCGTCGTCAAAAAGAAGGTCAGAGGGATACAGTTAACCTGAAGTTAAGCATCGGAATCTATAACTAGTTTCACAGGAATGGTTCAAAGCACAGACAGCAGGAAGAGTCAATCTACTTGTACTTAAGTCGGCATTGTGCCTTTTCTATTTATTTCCGATGCAATTTCTGTGTTTCATCGTCAAAAAGAAGGTCAGAGGGATACAGTAAATCTGAAGTGAAGCATCGGAATCTATAACTAGAGTCACAGGAATGGTTCAAAACATAGATAGTAGGAAGAGTCAGTCTTCTTGTACTTAAGGCGGCATTGTGCCTTTTCTATTTAATTCCGATGCAATTTCTGTGTTTCATCGTCAATAAGAAGGTCCAAGGGATACAGTAAACCTGAGGTGAAGCATCAGAATGTATAACTAGTGTCACAGGAATGTTTGAAAACAGTCAGTAAGAAGAGTCAGTCTTTTTGTACTTAAGTCGGCATTGTGCCTTTTGTATTTAATTCTGTTGCAATTTCTGTGTTTCATCGTCAATAAGAAGGTCCAAGAGATACAGTAAACGTGAAGTGAAGCATCGGAATCTATAACTAGTGTCACAGGAATGGTTCAAAACTTAGACAGTAAGAAGAGTCAGGTTTCTTGGACTTAAGTGGCATTGAGCCTTTTGTCTTTAATTCCGATTCAATTTCTGTGTTTCATCGTCAATAAGAAGGTCCAAGGGATACAGTAAGCCTGAAGTGAAGCATCGGAATCTATAACTAGCGTCACAGGAATGGATCAAGATATAGTCAGTAAGAAGAGTCAGTCTTCTTGTACTTAAGTCGGCATTGTGCTTTTCCATTTAATTCCGATGCAATTTCTGTGCTTCATCGTCAAAAAGAAGGTCAGAGGGATACAGTAAACCTGAAGTGAAGCATCGGAATCTATAACTAGTGTCACAGGAATGGTTCGAAACATAGACAGTAGGAAGAGTCAGTCTTCTTGTACTTAAGTTGGCATAGTGCCTTTTGTATTTAATTCCGATGCAATTTCTGTGTTTCATCGTCAATAAGAAGGTCTGAGGGATACAGTAATCCTGAAGTGAAGCATCGGAATCTATAACTAGTGTCACAGGAGTGGTTCAAACATAGTCAGTAAGAAGAGTCGGTCTTCTTGCACTTAAGCCGGCATTGTGTCTTTTGGATTTAATTCCGATGCAATTTCTGTGTTTCATCGTCAACAAGAAGGTCCAAGGGATACAGTAAACCGGAAGTGGAGCATCTGAATCTATAACTAGTGTCACAGGGATGGTTCAAAACATTGACAGTAAGAAGAGTCAGTCGTCTTGTACTTAAGTCGGCATTGTGCCCTTTTCAATTTAGTTCGATCCAATTACTGTGTTTCATCGTCAATAAGAAGGTCAGAGGGATACAGTAAACCTGAAGTGAAGCATCGGAATCTCTAACTAGTGTCACAGGAATGGTTCAACACATAGTCAGTAAGAAGAGTCAGTCTTCTTGTACTTAATTCGGCATTGTGCCTTTTGTATTTATTTCCGTTGCAATTTCTGTGTTTCATCGTCTATAAGATGGTCCTAGGGATAGATTAAACCTGAAGTGAAGCATCGGAATCTATAACTAGTGTCACAGGATTGGTTCAAAACATAGTCAGTAAGAAGAGTCAGTCTTCTTGTACTTTAGTCGGCATTGTGACTTTTGTATTTTATTCCGATGCAATTTCTGTGTTTCATCGTCAATACGAAGGTCCATGGGACACAGGAAACCTGAAGTGAAGCATCGGAATCTATAACTAGTGTCACAGGAATGGTTCAAAGCAGTCAGTAAGAAGAGTCAGACTTCTTGTACATAAGTCGGCATTGTGCATTTTGTATTTAATTCCGATGCAATTTCTGTGTTTCATCGTCAATAAGAAGGTCCAAGGGATTCAGTAAACCTGAAATGTAGCATCGGAATCTATAACTAATGTCACAGGAATGGTTCAAACATAGACAGTAGGAAGATTCAGTCTACATGTACTTAAGGTGGCATTGTGCCTTTTGTATTTAATTCCGATGCAATTTCTGTGTTTCATCGTCAATAACAAGGTATAAGGGATACAGTAAACCTGAAGTGAAGCATCGGAATGTGTAACTAGCAGCACAGGAGTGGTTCAAGGCATAGACACTAAGAAGAGTCAGTCTGCTTGTACTTAAGACGGCATTGAGCATTTTCTATTTAATTCCGATGCAATTTGTGTGTTTCATCGTCAATAAGAAGGTCAGAGGGATACAGTAAACCTGAAGTGAGGCATCGGAATCTATAACTAGTGTCACAGGAATGGTTCAAAACATAGACATTAAGAAGGGTCAGTCTTGTTGTACTTAAGACAGCATTGTGCATTTTCCTTTTAATTCCGATGCAATTTCTATGTTTCGTCGCCAATAAAGAGGTCCAAAGGATACAGCAAAACCTGAAGTGAAGCATCGGAATCCATAACTAGTGTCACAGGAATCGTTCAAAACATAGACAGTAGGAAGAGTCAGTCATCTTGTACTTAAGTCGGCATTGTGCCTTTTGTATTTAGTTCCGATGCAATTCCTGTGTTTCATTGTCAATAAGAAGGTAATAGGAATACAGTAAACCTGAAGTGAAGCATCGGAATCTATAAGTAGTGTCACAGGAATGGTTCAAAACATAGACAGTAGGAAGAGTCAGTCTTCTTGTACTTAAGTTGGCATAGTGCCTTTTGTATTTAATTCCGATGCAATTTCAGTGTTTCATCGTCTATAAGAAGGTCCTAGGGATAGATTAAACCTGAAGTGAAGCATCGGAATCTATAACTAGTGTCACAGGAATGGTTCAAAACAGTCAGTAAGAAGAGTCAGTCTTCGTGTACTTAAGTCGGAATTGTGCCCTTTGTATTTAATTCCGATGCATTTCCTGAGTTTCATCGTCAATGAGAATGTCCTAGGGTTACAGTAAACCTAATGTGAAACATCGGAATCTATAACTAGTGACAAAGGAATGGTTCAAAACATAGACAGTAAGAAGAGTCAGTCTTCTTGTACTTAAGTCTGCATTGTGCCTTTTCTAATTAATTCCGATGCAATTTCTGTTTGCGTCGCCAATACGATGGTCCAAAGGATACAGTAAACCTGAAGTGAAGCTTCGGAATCTATAACTAATGTCACAGGAATCGTTCAAAACATAGCCAGTAGGAAGAGTCAGTCTTCTTGTACTTAATTCGGCATTGTGCCTTTTGGATTTAATTCCGATGCAATTTCTGAGTTTCATCGTCAACAAGATGGTCCAAGGGATACAGTAAACCTGAAGTGGAGCATCTGAATCTATAACTAGTGTCACAGGAATGATTCAAAACATTGACAGTAAGAAGAGTCAGTCTTCTTGTACTTAAGTCGGCATTGTGCAATTTTCAATTTAATTACGATGCAATTACTGTGTTTCATCGTCAATAAGTAGGTCAGAGGGATACAGTAACCCTGAAGTGAAGCATCGGAATCTCTAACTAGTGTCACAGGAATGGTTCAACACATAGTCAGTAAGAAGAGTCAGTCTTCTTGTACTTAAGTTGGCATTGTGCCTTTTGTATTTAATTCCGATGTAATTTCTGTGTTTGATCGTCAATAACAAGGTATAAGGGATACATTAAACCTGAAATGAAGCATCGGAATGTGTAACTAGCGTCACAGGAGTGGTTCAAAACATAGACACTAAGAAAAGTCAGTCTGCTTGTACTTAAGACGGCATTGTGCCTTTTCTATTTAATTCCGATGCAATTTCTGTGTTTCATCGTCAATAAGAAGTCAGAGGGATACAGTAAACCTGAAGTGAGGCATCGGAATCTATAACTAGTGTCACAGGAATGGTTCAAAACATAGATAGTAGGAAGAGTCAGTCTTCTTGTACTTAAGTCGGCATTGTGCCTTCTCTATTTAATTCCGATGCAATTTCTGTGTTTCATCGTCAATAAGAAGGTCCAAGGGATACAGTAAACCTGAAGTGAAGCATCGGAATCTATAACTAGTGTCACAGGAATGGTTCAAATCATAGACAGTAAGAAGAGTCAGTCTTCTTGTACTTAAGTCGGCATTGTGCCTTTTGTATTTAATTCCGATGCAATTTCTGTGTTTCATGGTCAATAAGAATGTCAGAGAGATACAGGAAACCTGAAGTGAAACATCGGAATCTATAACTAGTGACAAAGGAATGGTTCAAAACATAGACAGTAAGAAGAGTCAGACTTCTTGTACTTAAGTCGGCATTGTGCCTTTTCTAATTAATTCCGATGCAATTTCTGTTTGCGTCGCCAAAAAGATGGTCCAAAGGATACAGTAAACCTGAAGTGAAGCTTCGGACTCTATAACTAATGTCACAGGAATCGTTCAAAACATAGCCAGTAGGAAGAGTCAGTCTTCTTGTACTTAATTCGGCATTGTGCCTTTTGTATTTATTTCCGTTGCAATTTCTGTGTTTCATCGTCTATAAGATGGTCCTAGGGATAGATTAAACCTGAAGTGAAGCATCGGAATCTATAACTAGTGTCACAGGATTGGTTCAAAACATAGTCAGTAAGAAGAGTCAGTCTTCTTGTACTTTAGTCGGCATTGTGACTTTTGTATTTAATTCCGATGCAATTTCTGTGTTTCATCGTCAATACGAAGGTCCATGGGACACAGGAAACCTGAAGTGAAGCTTCGGAATCTATAACTAGTGTCACAGGAATGGTTCAAAGCAGTCAGTAAGAAGAGTCAGACTTCTTGTACATAAGTCGGCATTGTGCATTTTGTATTTAATTCCGATGCAATTTCTGTGTTTCATCGTCAATAAGAAGGTCCAAGGGATTCAGTAAACCTGAAATGTAGCATCGGAATCTATAACTAATGTCACAGGAATGGTTCAAACATAGACAGTAGGAAGATTCAGTCTACATGTACTTAAGTCGGCATTGTGCCTTTCGGATTTATATTCGATGCAATTTCTGTGTTTCATCGTCAATAAGAGGGTCAGAGGCATACAGTAAACCTGAAGTGAAGCATCGGAATCCATAACTACTATCACAGGAATGGTTCAAAACATAGTCAGTAAGAAGAGTCGGTCTTCTTGGACTTAAGTCGGCATTGTGCCTTTTGGATTTAATTCCGATGCAATTTCTGTGTTTCATCGTCAACAAGAAGGTCCGAGGGATACAGTAAACCTGAAGTGGAGCATCTGAATCTATAACTAGTGTCACAGGAGTGATTCAAAGCATTGACAGTAAGAAGAGTCAGTCTTCTTGTACTTAAGTCGGCATTGTGCCCATTTCAATTTAATTACGATGCAATTACTGTGTTTCACCGTCAATAAGTAGGTCAGAGGCATACAGTAAACCTGAAGTGAAGCATCTGAATCCATAACTACTGTCACAGGAATGGTTCAAAACATAGTCAGTAAGAAGAGTCGGTCTTCTTGTACGTAAGTTGGCATTGTGCCTTTTGTATTTCATTCCGATGTAATTTCTGTGTTTCATCGTCAATAACAAGGTATAAGGGATACATTAAACCTGAAATGAAGCATTGGAAAGAGTAACTAGCGTCACAGGAGTGGTTCAAAGCATAGACACTAAGAAGAGTCAGTCTGCTTGTACTTAAGACGGCATTGTGCCTTTTCTATTTAATTCTGATGCAATTTCTGTGTTTCATCGTCAATAAGAAAGTCAGAGGGATACAGTAAAACTGAAGCGAGGCATCTTAATCTATAACTAGTGTCACAGGAATGGTTCAAAACATAGATAGTACGAAGAGTCAGTCTTCTTGTACTTAAGTCGCCATTGTGCCTTTTCTATTTAATTCCGATGCAATTTCTGTGTTTCATCGTCAATAAGAAGGTCCAAGGGATACAGCAAACCTGAAGTGAAGCATCGGAATCTATAACTAGTGTCACAGGAATGGTTCAAGACATAGACAGTAGAAGAGTCAGTCTTCTTTTACTTAAGTCGGCATTGAGCCTTTTGTATTTAATTCCGATGCAGTTTCTGTGTTTCATCGTCAATAAGAAGGTCAGAGGGATACAGCAAACCTGAAGTGAGGCATCGGAATCTATAACTAGTGTCACAGGAAAGGTTCACAACATAGACAGTACGATGAGTCTGTCTTCCTGTACTTAAGGCGGCATTGTGCTTTTTGTATTTTATTCCGATGCAATTTCTGTGTTTCATCGTCAATAAGAAGGTCCAGGGGATACAGTAAACCTGAAGTGATACATCGGAACGTGTAACTAGCGCTACAGGAATGGTTCAAGACAGAGACACTAAGAAGAGTCAGTCTGCTTGTACTTAAGTCGGCATTGTGCCTTCTCTATTTAATTCCGATGCAATTTCTGTGTTTCATCGTCAATAAGAAGGTCCAAGGGATACAGTAAACCTGAAGTGAAGCATCGGAATCTATAACTAGTGTCACAGGAATGGTTCAAATCATAGACAGTAAGAAGAGTCAGTCTTCTTGTACTTAAGTCGGCATTGTGCCTTTTGTATTTAATTCCGATGCAATTTCTGTGTTTCATGGTCAATAAGAATGTCAGAGAGATACAGGAAACCTGAAGTGAAACATCGGAATCTATAACTAGTGACAAAGGAATGGTTCAAAACATAGACAGTAAGAAGAGTCAGACTTCTTGTACTTAAGTCGGCATTGTGCCTTTTCTAATTAATTCCGATGCAATTTCTGTTTGCGTCGCCAAAAAGATGGTCCAAAGGATACAGTAAACCTGAAGTGAAGCTTCGGACTCTATAACTAATGTCACAGGAATCGTTCAAAACATAGCCAGTAGGAAGAGTCAGTCTTCTTGTACTTAATTCGGCATTGTGCCTTTTGTATTTATTTCCGTTGCAATTTCTGTGTTTCATCGTCTATAAGATGGTCCTAGGGATAGATTAAACCTGAAGTGAAGCATCGGAATCTATAACTAGTGTCACAGGATTGGTTCAAAACATAGTCAGTAAGAAGAGTCAGTCTTCTTGTACTTTAGTCGGCATTGTGACTTTTGTATTTAATTCCGATGCAATTTCTGTGTTTCATCGTCAATACGAAGGTCCATGGGACACAGGAAACCTGAAGTGAAGCTTCGGAATCTATAACTAGTGTCACAGGAATGGTTCAAAGCAGTCAGTAAGAAGAGTCAGACTTCTTGTACATAAGTCGGCATTGTGCATTTTGTATTTAATTCCGATGCAATTTCTGTGTTTCATCGTCAATAAGAAGGTCCAAGGGATTCAGTAAACCTGAAATGTAGCATCGGAATCTATAACTAATGTCACAGGAATGGTTCAAACATAGACAGTAGGAAGATTCAGTCTACATGTACTTAAGTCGGCATTGTGCCTTTCGGATTTATATTCGATGCAATTTCTGTGTTTCATCGTCAATAAGAGGGTCAGAGGCATACAGTAAACCTGAAGTGAAGCATCGGAATCCATAACTACTATCACAGGAATGGTTCAAAACATAGTCAGTAAGAAGAGTCGGTCTTCTTGGACTTAAGTCGGCATTGTGCCTTTTGGATTTAATTCCGATGCAATTTCTGTGTTTCATCGTCAACAAGAAGGTCCGAGGGATACAGTAAACCTGAAGTGGAGCATCTGAATCTATAACTAGTGTCACAGGAGTGATTCAAAGCATTGACAGTAAGAAGAGTCAGTCTTCTTGTACTTAAGTCGGCATTGTGCCCATTTCAATTTAATTACGATGCAATTACTGTGTTTCACCGTCAATAAGTAGGTCAGAGGCATACAGTAAACCTGAAGTGAAGCATCTGAATCCATAACTACTGTCACAGGAATGGTTCAAAACATAGTCAGTAAGAAGAGTCGGTCTTCTTGTACGTAAGTTGGCATTGTGCCTTTTGTATTTCATTCCGATGTAATTTCTGTGTTTCATCGTCAATAACAAGGTATAAGGGATACATTAAACCTGAAATGAAGCATTGGAAAGAGTAACTAGCGTCACAGGAGTGGTTCAAAGCATAGACACTAAGAAGAGTCAGTCTGCTTGTACTTAAGACGGCATTGTGCCTTTTCTATTTAATTCTGATGCAATTTCTGTGTTTCATCGTCAATAAGAAAGTCAGAGGGATACAGTAAAACTGAAGCGAGGCATCTTAATCTATAACTAGTGTCACAGGAATGGTTCAAAACATAGATAGTACGAAGAGTCAGTCTTCTTGTACTTAAGTCGGCATTGTGCCTTTTCTATTTAATTCCGATGCAATTTCTGTGTTTCATCGTCAATAAGAAGGTCCAAGGGATACAGCAAACCTGAAGTGAAGCATCGGAATCTATAACTAGTGTCACAGGAATGGTTCAAGACATAGACAGTAGAAGAGTCAGTCTTCTTTTACTTAAGTCGGCATTGAGCCTTTTGTATTTAATTCCGATGCAGTTTCTGTGTTTCATCGTCAATAAGAAGGTCAGAGGGATACAGCAAACCTGAAGTGAGGCATCGGAATCTATAACTAGTGTCACAGGAAAGGTTCACAACATAGACAGTACGATGAGTCTGTCTTCCTGTACTTAAGGCGGCATTGTGCTTTTTGTATTTTATTCCGATGCAATTTCTGTGTTTCATCGTCAATAAGAAGGTCCAAGGGATACAGTAAACCTGAAGTGATACATCGGAACGTGTAACTAGCGCTACAGGAATGGTTCAAGACAGAGACACTAAGAAGAGTCAGTCTGCTTGTACTTAAGTCGGCATTGTGCATTTTCTATTTAATTCCGATGCAATTTCTGTGTTTCATCGTCAATAAGAAGGTAAGAGGGATACAGTGAACCTGAGGTGAAGCATCGGAATCTATAACTAGTGTCACAGGAATGGTTCAAACATAGATAGTAGGAAGAGTCAGTCTTCTTGTACTTAAGTAGGCATTGTGCCTTTTCTATTTAATTCCGATGCAATTTCTGTGTTTCATCGTCAATATGAAGGTCCAAGGGATACAGTAAACCTGAAGTGAAGCATCGGAATCTATAACTAGTGTCACAGGAATGGTTCAAATCATAACAGTAAGAAGAGTCAGTTTCTTGAACTTAAGTCGGCATTGTGCCTTTTGTATTTAATTCCGATGCAATTTCTGTGTTTCATCGTCAATAAGAAGGTCAGAGGGATACAGGAAACCTGAAGTGAAGCATCGGAATCTATAACTAGTGTCACAGGAATGGTTCAAAACAGTCAGTAAGAAGGGTCAGCCTTCTTGTACTTTAGTCGGCATTGTGCATTTTGTATGTAATTCCGATGCAACTTCTGTGTTTCATCGTCAATAAGAAGGTCCAAGGGATACAGTAAACCTGAAGTGAAGCATCGGAATCTATAACTAGTGTCACAGGATTGGTTCAAACATAGTCAGTAGGAAGAGTAAGTTTTCTTGTACTTAAGTTTGCATTGTGCCTTTTGTATTTAATTCCGATGCACTATCAGTGTTTCATCGTCAATAACAAGGTCCAAGGGATACAGTAAACCTGAAATGAAACATCGGAACCTATAACTAATGTCACAGGAATGGTTCAAACATTGACAGTAGGAAGATTCAGTCTACATGTACTTAAGTCGGCATTGTGCCTTTTGTATTTATACTCGATGCAATTTCTGTGTTTCATCGTCAATACGAAGGTCAGAGGCATACAGTAAACCTGAAGTGAAGTATCGGAATCTATAACTAGTGTCACAGGAATGGTTCAAAACATAGTCAGTAAGAAGAGTCGGTCTTCTTGCACTTAAGTCGGCATTGTGCCTTTTGGATTTAATTCCGATGCAATTTCTGTGTTTCATCGTCAATAAGAAGGTCCAAGGGATACAGTAAACCAGAAGTGAAGCATCGGAATCTATAACTAGTGTCACAGGAATGGTTCAACTCATTGTCAGTAAGAAGAGTCAGTCTTCTTGTACTTAAGTTGGCATTGTGCCCTTTTCAATTTAATTCGCTCCAATTACTGTGTTTCATCGTCAATAAGAAGGTCAGAGGGATACAGTAAACCTGAAGTGAAGCATCGGAATCTCTAACTAGTGTCACAGGAATGGTTCAACACATAGTCAGTAAGAAGAGTCAGTCTTCATGTACTTAAGGTGGCATTGTGCCTTTTGTATTTAATTCCGATGCAATTTCTGTGTTTCATCGTCAATAACAAGGTATAAGGGATACAGTAAACCTGAAGTGAAGCATCGGAATGTGTAACTAGCGTCACAGGAGTGGTTCAAGGCATAGACACTAAGAAGAGTCAGTCTGCTTGTACTTAAGACGGCATTGAGCATTTTCTATTTAATTCCGATGCAATTTGTGTGTTTCATCGTCAATAAGAAGGTCAGAGGGATACAGTAAACCTGAAGTGAGGCATCGGAATCTATAACTAGTGTCACAGGAATGGTTCAAAACATAGACATTAAGAAGGGTCAGTCTTGTTGTACTTAAGACAGCATTGTGCATTTTCCTTTTAATTCCGATGCAATTTCTATGTTTCGTCGCCAATAAAGAGGTCCAAAGGATACAGCAAAACCTGAAGTGAAGCACCGGAATCCATAACTAGTGTCACAGGAATCGTTCAAAACATAGACAGTAGGAAGAGTCAGTCATCTGGTACTTAAGTCGGCATTGTGCCTTTTGTATTTAGTTCCGAGGCAATTCCTGTGTTTCATTGTCAATAAGAAGGTAATAGGAATACAGTAAACCTGAAGTGAAGCATCGGAATCTATAAGTAGTGTCACAGGAATGGTTCAAAACATAGACAGTAGGAAGAGTCAGTCTTCTTGTACTTAAGTTGGCATAGTGCCTTTTGTATTTAATTCCGATGCAATTTCAGTGTTTCATCGTCTATAAGAAGGTCCTAGGGATAGATTAAACCTGAAGTGAAGCATCGGAATCTATAACTAGTGTCACAGGAATGGTTCAAAACAGTCAGTAAGAAGAGTCAGTCTTCGTGTACTTAAGTCGGAATTGTGCCCTTTGTATTTAATTCCGATGCATTTCCTGAGTTTCATCGTCAATGAGAATGTCCTAGGGTTACAGTAAACCTAATGTGAAACATCGGAATCTATAACTAGTGACAAAGGAATGGTTCAAAACATAGACAGTAAGAAGAGTCAGTCTTCTTGTACTTAAGTCTGCATTGTGCCTTTTCTAATTAATTCCGATGCAATTTCTGTTTGCGTCGCCAATACGATGGTCCAAAGGATACAGTAAACCTGAAATGAAGCTTCGGAATCTATAACTAATGTCACAGGAATCGTTCAAAACATAGCCAGTAGGAAGAGTCAGTCTTCTTGTACTTAATTCGGCATTGTGCCTTTTGGATTTAATTCCGATGCAATTTCTGTGTTTCATCGTCAACAAGATGGTCCAAGGGATACAGTAAACCTGAAGTGGAGCATCTGAATCTATAACTAGTGTCACAGGAATGATTCAAAACATTGACAGTAAGAAGAGTCAGTCTTCTTGTACTTAAGTCGGCATTGTGCAATTTTCAATTTAATTACGATGCAATTACTGTGTTTCATCGTCAATAAGTAGGTCAGAGGGATACAGTAACCCTGAAGTGAAGCATCGGAATCTCTAACTAGTGTCACAGGAATGGTTCAACACATAGTCAGTAAGAAGAGTCAGTCTTCTTGTACTTAAGTTGGCATTGTGCCTTTTGTATTTAATTCCGATGTAATTTCTGTGTTTGATCGTCAATAACAAGGTATAAGGGATACATTAAACCTGAAATGAAGCATCGGAATGTGTAACTAGCGTCACAGGAGTGGTTCAAAACATAGTCAGTAAGAAGAGTCAGTCTTCTTGTACTTTAGTCGGCATTGTGACTTTTGTATTTAATTCCGATGCAATTTCTGTGTTTCATCGTCAATACGAAGGTCCATGGGACACAGGAAACCTGAAGTGAAGCATCGGAATCTATAACTAGTGTCACAGGAATGGTTCAAAGCAGTCAGTAAGAAGAGTCAGACTTCTTGTACATAAGTCGGCATTGTGCATTTTGTATTTAATTCCGATGCAATTTCTGTGTTTCATCGTCAATAAGAAGGTCCAAGGGATTCAGTAAACCTGAAATGTAGCATCGGAATCTATAACTAATGTCACAGGAATGGTTCAAACATAGACAGTAGGAAGATTCAGTCTACATGTACTTAAGTCGGCATTGTGCCTTTCGGATTTATATTCGATGCAATTTCTGTGTTTCATCGTCAATAAGAGGGTCAGAGGCATACAGTAAACCTGAAGTGAAGCATCGGAATCCATAACTACTGTCACAGGAATGGTTCAAAACATAGTCAGTAAGAAGAGTCGGTCTTCTTGGACTTAAGTCGGCATTGTGCCTTTTGGATTTAATTCCGATGCAATTTCTGTGTTTCATCGTCAACAAGAAGGTCCGAGGGATACAGTAAACCTGAAGTGGAGCATCTGAATCTATAACTAGTGTCACAGGAATGATTCAAAGCATTGACAGTAAGAAGAGTCAGTCTTCTTGTACTTAAGTCGGCATTGTGCCCATTTCAATTTAATTACGATGCAATTACTGTGTTTCACCGTCAATAAGTAGGTCAGAGGCATACAGTAAACCTGAAGTGAAGCATCTGAATCCATAACTACTGTCACAGGAATGGTTCAAAACATAGTCAGTAAGAAGAGTCGGTCTTCTTGTACGTAAGTTGGCATTGTGCCTTTTGTATTTCATTCCGATGTAATTTCTGTGTTTCATCGTCAATAACAAGGTATAAGGGATACATTAAACCTGAAATGAAGCATTGGAAAGAGTAACTAGCGTCACAGGAGTGGTTCAAAACATAGACACTAAGAAGAGTCAGTCTGCTTGTACTTAAGACGGCATTGTGCCTTTACTATTTAATTCTGATGCAATTTCTGTGTTTCATCGTCAATAAGAAAGTCAGAGGGATACAGTAAAACTGAAGCGAGGCATCTTAATCTATAACTAGTGTCACAGGAATGGTTCAAAACATAGATAGTACGAAGAGTCAGTCTTCTTGTACTTAAGTCGGCATTGTGCCTTTTCTATTTAATTCCGATGCAATTTCTGTGTTTCATCGTCAATAAGAAGGTCCAAGGGATACAGCAAACCTGAAGTGAAGCATCGGAATCTATAACTAGTGACACAGGAATGGTTCAAGACATAGACAGTAGAAGAGTCAGTCTTCTTTTACTTAAGTCGGCATTGAGCCTTTTGTATTTAATTCCGATGCAGTTTCTGTGTTTCATCGTCAATAAGAAGGTCAGAGGGATACAGCAAACCTGAAGTGAGGCATCGGAATCTATAACTAGTGTCACAGGAAAGGTTCACAACATAGACAGTACGATGAGTCTGTCTTCCTGTACTTAAGTCGGCATTGTGCTTTTTGTATTTTATTCCGATGCAATTTCTGTGTTTCATCGTCAATAAGAAGGTCCAAGGGATACATTAAACCTGAAGTGATACATCGGAACGTGTAACTAGCGCTACAGGAATGGTTCAAGACAGAGACACTAAGAAGAGTCAGTCTGCTTGTACTTAAGTCGGCATTGTGCATTTTCTATTTAATTCCGATGCAATTTCTGTGTTTCATCGTCAATAAGAAGGTAAGAGGGATACAGTGAACCTGAGGTGAAGCATCGGAATCTATAACTAGTGTCACAGGAATGGTTCAAACATAGATAGTAGGAAGAGTCAGTCTTCTTGTACTTAAGTAGGCATTGTGCCTTTTCTATTTAATTCCGATGCAATTTCTGTGTTTCATCGTCAATATGAAGGTCCAAGGGATACAGTAAACCTGAAGTGAAGCATCGGAATCTATAACTAGTGTCACAGGAATGGTTCAAATCATAGACAGTAAGAAGAGTCAGTTTCTTGAACTTAAGTCGGCATTGTGCCTTTTGTATTTAATTCCGATGCAATTTCTGTGTTTCATCGTCAATAAGAAGGTCAGAGGGATACAGGAAACCTGAAGTGAAGCATCGGAATCTATAACTAGTGTCACAGGAATGGTTCAAAACAGTCAGTAAGAAGGGTCAGCCTTCTTGTACTTTAGTCGGCATTGTGCATTTTGTATGTAATTCCGATGCAACTTCTGTGTTTCATCGTCAATAAGAAGGTCCAAGGGATACAGTAAACCTGAAGTGAAGCATCGGAATCTATAACTAGTGTCACAGGATTGGTTCAAACATAGTCAGTAGGAAGAGTAAGTTTTCTTGTACTTAAGTTTGCATTGTGCCTTTTGTATTTAATTCCGATGCACTATCAGTGTTTCATCGTCAATAACAAGGTCCAAGGGATACAGTAAACCTGAAATGAAGCATCGGAACCTATAACTAATGTCACAGGAATGGTTCAAACATTGACAGTAGGAAGATTCAGTCTACATGTACTTAAGTCGGCATTGTGCCTTTTGTATTTATACTCGATGCAATTTCTGTGTTTCATCGTCAATACGAAGGTCAGAGGCATACAGTAAACCTGAAGTGAAGTATCGGAATCTATAACTAGTGTCACAGGAATGGTTCAAAACATAGTCAGTAAGAAGAGTCGGTCTTCTTGCACTTAAGTCGGCATTGTGCCTTTTGGATTTAATTCCGATGCAATTTCTGTGTTTCATCGTCAATAAGAAGGTCCAAGGGATACAGTAAACCAGAAGTGAAGCATCGGAATCTATAACTAGTGTCACAGGAATGGTTCAACTCATAGTCAGTAAGAAGAGTCAGTCTTCTTGTACTTAAGTTGGCATTGTGCCTTTTGTATTTAATTCCGATGTAATTTCTGTGTTTCATCGTGAATAACAAGGTATATGGGATACATTAAACCTGAAATGAAGCATCGGAATGTGTAACTAGCGTCACAGGAGTGGTTCTAAACATAGACACTAAGAAGAGTCAGTCTGCCTGTACTTAAGACGGCATTGTGCCTTTTCTATTTAATTCCGATGCAATTTCTGTGTTTCATCGTCAATAAGAAGGTCCAAGGGATACAGTAAACCTAAAGTGAAGCATCGGAATCTATAACTAGTGTCACAGGAATGGTTCAAATCATAGACAGTAAGAAGAGTCTGTCTTCTTGTACTTAAGTCGGCATTGTACCTTTTGTATTTAATTCCGATGCAATTTCTGTGTTTCATAGTCAATAAGAAGGTCAGAGGGATACAGGAAACCTGGAGTGAAGCATCGGAATCTATAACTAGTGTCACAGGAATGTTTCAAAACAGTCAGTAAGAAGAGTCAGTCTTCGTGTACTTAAGTCGGAATTGTGCCTTTTGTATTTAATTCCTATGCATTTTCTGAGTTTCATCATCAATGAGAAGGTCCTAGGGTTACAGTAAACCAGAAGTGAAACGTCGGAATCTATAACTAGTAACAAAGGAATGGTTCAAAACATAGACAGTAAGAAGAGTCAGTCTTCTTGTACTTAAGTCGGCACTGTGACTTTTCTAATTATTTCCGATGCAATTTCTGTTTGCGTCGCCAATAAGATGGTCCAAAGGATACAGTAAACCTGAAGTGAAGCTTCGGAATCTATAACTAATGTCACAGGAATCGTTCAAAACATAGCCAGTAGGAAGAGTCAGTCTTCTTGTACTTAATTCGGCATTGTGCCTTTTGTATTTATTTCCGTTGCAATTTCTGTGTTTCATCGTCAATAAGAAGGTCCTAGGGATAGACTAAACCTGAAGTGAAGCATCGGAATCAATAACTAGTGTCACAGGATTAGTTCAAAACATAGTCAGTAAGAAGAGTCAGTCTTCTTGTACTTTAGTCGGCATTGTGCCTTTTGTATTTAATTCCGATGCAATTTCTGTGTTTCATCGTCAATAAGAAGGTCCAAGGGATACAGTAAACCTGAAGTGAAGCATCGGAATCTATAACTAGTGTCACAGGAATGGTTCAAACATAGACAGTTGGAAGAGTCAGTCTTCTTGTACTTAAGTTTGCATTGTGCCTTTTGTATTTAATTCCGATGCACTATCAGTGTTTCTTCGTCAATAACAAGGTCCAAGGGATACAGTAAACCTGAAATGAAGCATCGGAATCTATAACTAATGTCACAGGAATGGTTCAAACATAGACAGTAGAAAGATTCAGTCTACATGTACTTAAGTCGGCATTATCCCTTTTGTATTTATATTCGATGCAATTTCTGTGTTTCATCGTCAATAAGAAGGTCAGAGGCATACAGTAAACCTGAAGTGAAGCATCGGAACCTATAACTAGTGTCACAGGAATGGTTCAAAGCATAGTCGGTAAGAAGAGTCGGTCTTCTTGTACTTAAGTCGGCATTGTGCCTTTTGGATTTAATTCCGATGCAATTTCTGTGTTTCATCGTCAACAAGAAGGTCCAAGGGATACAGTAAACCTGAAGTGGAGCATCTAAATCTATAACTAGTGTCACAGGAATGATTCAAAACATTGACAGTAAGAAGAGTCAGTCTTCTTGTACGTAAGTCGGCATTGTGCCCTTTTCAATTTAATTACGACGCAATTACTGTGTTTCATCGACAATAAGTAGGTCAGAGGGATACAGTAACCCTGTAGTGAAGCATCGGAATCTCTAACTAGTGTCACAGGAATGGTTCAACACATAGTCAGTAAGAAGAGTCAGTCTTCTTGTACTTAAGTTGGCATTGTGCCTTTTGTATTTAATTCCGATGCAATTTCTGTGTTTCATCGTCAATAAGAAGGTCAGAGGGATACCGAAAATCTGAAGTGAAGCATCGGAATCAATAACAGGAATGGTTCAAAGCAGTCAGTAAGAAGAGTCAGACTTCTTGTACTTAAGTCGGCATTGTGCATTTTGTATTTAATTCCGATGCAATTTCTGTGTTTCATCGTCAATAAGGAGGTCTAAGGGATACAGTAACCCTGAAGTGAAGCATCGGAATCTCTAACTAGTGTCACAGGAATGGTTCAACACATAGTCAGTAAGAAGAGTCAGTCTTCTTGTACTTTAGTCGGCATTGTGCCTTTTCTATTTAATTCCGATGCAATTTCTGTGTTTCGTCGCCAATAAGAAGGTCCAAAGGAATCAGCAAAACCTGAAGTGAAGCATCAGAATCCATAACTAATGTCACAGGAATCGTTCAAGACATAGCCAGTAGGAAGAGTCAGTTTTCTTCTACTTAAGTCGGCATTGTGCCTTTTGAATTTACTTCCGATGCAATTTCTGTGTTTCATCGTCAATACGAAGGTCCTAGGGATAGAGTAAACCTGAAGTAAAGCATCGGAATCTACAACTAGTGTCACAGGAATGGTTCAAAACATAGTCAGTAAGATGAGGCAGTCTTCTTGCACTTAAGTCGGCATTGTGCTTTTCTATTTAATTCCGATGCAATTTCTGTGTTTCATCGTCAAAAAGAAGGTCAGAGGGGTACAGTAAACCTGAAATGACGCATCGGAATCTATACCTAATGTCACAGGAGTGGTTCAAACATAGACAGTAGGAAGATTCAGTCTATAGGTACTTAAGTCCGCATTGTGCCTTTTGTTTTTATATCCGATGCAATTTCTGTGTTTCATCGTCAATGAGAAGGTCAGAGGGATACTGTAAACTTGAAGTGAAGCTTCGGAATCTATAACTAGTGTCACAGGAATGGTTCAAAACATAGTCAGTAAGAAGAGTCAGTCTTCTTGTACTTATGTTGGCATTGTGCCATTTGTATTTAATTCCGATACACTACCTGTGTTTCATCGTCAATAAGAAGGTCCAAGGGATACAGTAAACCTGAAATGAGGCATCGGAATCTATACCTAGTGTCACAGGAGTGGTTCAAACATAGACAGTAGGAAGATTCAGTCTATAAGTACTTAAGTCCGCATTGTGCCTTTTGTTTTTATATCCGATGCAATTTCTGTGTTTCATCGTCAATGAGAAGGTCAGAGGGATACTGTAAACTTGAAGTGAAGCTTCGGAATCTATAACTAGTGTCACAGGAATGGTTCAACACATAGTCAGTAAGAAGAGTCAGTCTTCTTGTACTTAAGTCGGCATTGTGCTTTTTGAATTTAATTCCGATGCAATTTCTGTGTTTCATCGTCAATAAGAAGGTCCAACGGATACAGTTAACCTGAAGTGATGCATCGGAATGTGTAACTAGCGTCACAGGAATGGTTCAAAACAGAGACACTAAGAAGAGTAAGTCTGCTTGTACTTAAGACGGCATTGTGCATTTTCTATTTATTACCGATGCAATTTCTGTGTTTCATCGACAATAAGAAGGTCAGAGGGATACAGTGAACCTGAGGTGAAGCATCGGAATCTATAACTAGTGTCACAGGAATGGTTCAAAACATAGATAGTAGGAAGAGTTAGTCTTCTTGTACTTAAGTCGGCATTGTGCCTCTTCTATTTAAATCCGATGCAATTTCTGAGTTTCATCGTCAATAAGAAGGTCCAAGGGATACAGTAAACCTGAAGTGAAGCATCGGAATCTATAACTAGTGTCACAGGAATGGTTCACAACATAGACAGTAGGAAGAGTCAGTCTTCTTGTACTAAAGTCGGCATTGTGCCTTTTCTATTTAATTCCGATGCAATTTCTGTGATTCATCGTCAATAAGAAGGTCAGAGGGATACAGTAAACCTGAAGTGAAGCATCGGAATCTATAACTAGTGTCACAGGAATGGTTCCTAACATAGACAGTAAGAAGAGTCAGTCTTCTTGTACCTATGTCGGCATTGTGCCTTTCGTACCTAATTCCGACGTAATTTCTGTGTTTCTTCGTCAATAAGAAGGCTAGAGGGATACAGGAAACCTGAAGTGAAGCATCGGAATCTATAACTAGTGTCACAGGAGTGGTTCAAAACAGTCAGTAAGAAGAGACAGACTTCTTGTACTTAAGTCGGCATTGTGCATTTTGTATTTCATTCCGTTGCAATTTCTGTGTTTCATCGTCCATAAGAAGGTCCAAGGGATACAGTAAACCTGAAGTGATGCATCGGAATGTGTAACTAGCGTCACAGGAATGGTTCAAAACAGAGACACTAAGAATAGTAAGTCTGCTTGTACTTAAGACGGCATTGTGCATTTTCTCTTTAATTCCGATGCAATTTCTGTGTTTCATCGACAATAAGAAGGTCAGAGGGATACAGTGAACCTGAGATGAAGCATCGGAATCTATAACTAGTGTCACAGGAATGGTTCAAAACATAGATAGTAGGAAGAGTTAGTCTTCTTGTACTTAAGTCGGCATTGTGCCTCTTCTATTTAAATCCGATGCAATTTCTGAGTTTCATCGTCAATAAGAAGATCCAAGGGATACAGTAAACCTGAAGTGAAGCATCGGAATCTATAACTAGTGTCACAGGAATGGTTCACAACATAGACAGTAGGAAGAGTCAGTCTTCTTGTACTAAAGTCGGCATTGTGCCTTTTCTATTTAATTCCGATGCAATTTCTGTGATTCATCGTCAATAAGAAGGTTAGAGGGATACAGGAAACCTGAAGTGAGGCATCGGAATCTATAACTAGTGTCACAGGAGTGGTTCAAAACAGTCAGTAAGAAGAGACAGACTTCCTCTACTTAAGTCGGCATTGTGCATTTTGTATTTAATTCCGATGCAATTTCTGTGTCTCATCGTCAATTCCAAGGTCCAAGGGATACAGTAAACCTGAAGTGAAGCATCGGAATCTATAACTTGAGGCACAGGAATGGTTCAAAACATAGACAGTAAGAAGAGTAATTCTTCTTGTACTTAAGGCAGCATTGTGCCTTTTCTATTTAATTCCGATGCAATTCCTGTGATTCATCGTCAAAAAGAAGACCAGAGGGATACAGTAAACATGAAGATAAGCATCGGAATCTATAACTAGTATCAAAGTAATGGTTCAAATGTAGACAGTAGGAAGAGTCAATTTTCCTGTACTTAAGTCGGCATTGTGCCTTTTCTATTTAATTCCCATGCAATTTCTGTGTTTCATCGTGAAAAAGAAGGTCAGAGGGATACAGTAAACCTGAAGTGAAGCATCGGAATCTATAACTAGTGTCACAGGAATGGTTCAAAACATAAATAGTAGGAAGATTCAGTCTTTTTGTACTTAAGTCGGCATTGTGCCTTTTCTATTTAATTCCGATGCAATTTCTGGGTTTCATTGTCAATAAGAAGATCCAAGGGATACAGTTAACCTGAAATGAAGCATCGGAATCTATAACTAGTGTGACAGGAATGGTTCAAAACATAGACAGTAGGAAGAGTCAGACTTCTTGTACTTAAGTCATCATTGTGCCTTTTGTATTTAATTCTGATGCACTATCTGTGTTTCATCGTCAATAAGAAGGTCAGAGGGTTACAGTAAACCTGAAGTGAAGCATCGGAATCTATAACTAGTTTAACAGAAATGGTTCAAATCATAGACAGTAGGAAGAGTCAATCTTCTTCTACTTAAGTTGGCATTGTGCATTTTGTATTTAACTCCGATGCAATTTCTGTGTTTCATCGTCAATAAGAAGGTCAAAAGGATACAGTAAACCTGAAGTGAAGCATCGGAATCTATAACTAGTGTCACAGGAATGGTTCAAAACAGACAGTAAGAACAGTCAGTCTTCTTGTACTTATGTCGGCATTGTGCCCTTTCTAATTAATTCCGAAGCAATTTCTGTATTTCGTCGCCAATAAGATGGTCCAAAGGATACAGTAAACCTGAAGTGGAGCATCGAAATCTATAACTAATGTCACAGGAATCGTTCAAAACATAGACAGTAGGAAGAGTCAGTCTTCTTGTAATTAAGTTGGCATTGTGCCTTTTGTATTTATTTCCGTTGCAATTTCTGTGTTTCATCGTCAATAACAAGGTCAGAGGGCTGCAGTAAACCTGAAGTGAAGCATCGGAATCTATAACTAGTGTCACACAAATGGTTCAAAGCAGTCAGTAAGAAGAGTCAGTCTTCTTGTACTTAAGTCGGCATTGTGCCTTTTGTATTTAATTCCGATACAATTTCTGTGTTTCATCGTCAATAAGAAGGTCCAAGGGATACAGTAAACCTGAAGTGAAGCATCGGAATCTATAACTAGTGTCACAGCAATGGTTCAAAACATAGACCGTAAGAAGAGTCAGTCTTCTTGTACTTAAGGCAGCATTGTGCCTTTTCTAATTAAATCCGATGCAATTTCTGTGTTTCGTCTTCAAAAAGAAGGTCAGAGGGATACAGTTAACCTGAAGTTAAGCATCGGAATCTATAACTAGTTTCACGGGTATGGTTCAAAGCATAGACGGCAGGAAGAGTCAATCTACTTGTACTTAAGTCGGCATTGCGCATTTTCTATTTATTTCCGATGCAATTTCTGTGTTTCATCGTCAAAAAGAAGGTCAGAGGGATACAGTAAATCTGAAGTGAAGCATCGGAATCTATAACTAGAGTCACAGGAATGGTTCAAAACTTAGATAGTAATAAGAGTCAGTCTTCTTGTACTTAAGGCGGCATTGTGCCTTTTCTATTTAATTCCGATGCAATTTCTGTGTTTCATCGTCAATAAGAAGGTCCAAGGGATACAGTAAACCTGAGGTGAAGCATCAGAATGTATAACTAGTGTCACAGGAATGTTTGAAAGCAGTCAGTAAGAAGAGTCAGTCTTTTTGTACTTAAGTCGGCATTGTGCCTTTTGTATTTAATTCTGATGCAATTTCTGTGTTTCATCGTCAATAAGAAGGTCCAAGAGATACAGTAAACGTGAAGTGAAGCATCGGAATCTGTAACTAGTGTCACAGGAATGGTTCAAATCATAGACAGTAAGAAGAGTCAGGTTTCTTGGACTTAAGTGGCATTGAGCCTTTTGTCTTTAATTCCCATTCAATTTCTGTGTTTCATCGTCAATAAGAAGGTCCAAGGGATACAGTAAACCTGAAGTGAAGCATCGGAATCTATAACTAGTGTCACAGGAATGGATCAAGGTATAGTCAGTAAGAAGAGTCAGTCTTCTTGTACTTAAGTCGGCATTGTGCTTTTCCATTTAATTCCGATGCAATTTCTGTGCTTCATCGTCAAAAAGACGGTCAGAGGGATACAGTAAACCTGAAGTGAAGCATCGGAATCTATAACTAGTGTCACAGGAATGGTTTGAAACATAGACAGTAGGAGGAGTCAGTCTTCTTGTACTTAAGTTGGCATAGTGCCTTTTGTATTTAATTACGATGCAATTTCTGTGTTTCATCGTCAATAAGAAGGTCTGAGGGATACAGTAATCCTGAAGTGAAGCATCGGAATCTATAACTAGTGTCACAGGAGTGGTTCAAACATAGTCAGTAAGAAGAGTCGGTCTCCTTGCACTTAAGTCGGCATTGTGTCTTTTGGATTTAATTCCGATGCAATTTCTGTGTTTCATCGTCAACAAGAAGGTCCAAGGGATACAGTAAACCGGAAGTGGAGCATCTGAATCTATAACTAGTGTCACAGGGATGGTTCAAAACATTGACAGTAAGAAGAGTCAGTCGTCTTGTACTTAAGTCGGCATTGTGCCCTTTCCAATTTAATTCGATGCAATTACTGTGTTTCATCGTCAATAAGAAGGTCAGAGGGATACAGTAAACCTGAAGTGAAGCATCGGAATCTCTAACTAGTGTCACAGGAATGGTTCAACACATAGTCAGTAAGAAGAGTCAGTCTTCATGTACTTAAGGTGGCATTGTGCCTTTTGTATTTAATTCCGATGCAATTTCTGTGTTTCATCGTCAATAACAAGGTATAAGGGATACAGTAAACCTGTAGTGAAGCATCGGAATGTGTAACTAGCGTCACAGGAGTGGTTCAAAGCATAGACACTAAGAAGAGTCAGTCTGCTTGTACTTAAGACGGCATTGAGCATTTTCTATTTAATTCCGATGCAATTTCTGTGTTTCATCGTCAATAAGAAGGTCAGAGGGATACAGTAAACCTGAAGTGAGGCATCGGAATCTATAACTAGTGTCACAGGAATGGTTCAAAACATAGACATTAAGAAGGGTCAGTCTTGTTGTACTTAAGACAGCATTGTGCATTTTCTATTTAATTCCGATGCAATTTCTATGTTTCGTCGCCAATAAAAAGGTCCAAAGGATACAGCAAAACCTGAAATGAAGCATCGGAATCCATAACTAGTGTCACAGGAATCGTTCAAAACATTGACAGTAAGAAGGGTCAGTCTTCTTGTCCTTTAGTCGACATTGTGCCTTTTGTATTTAATTCCGATGCAATTTCTGTGTTTCGTCGTCAATAAGAAGGTCAGAGGGATACAGTAAACCTGAGGTGAAGCATCGGAATCTATAACTAGTGTCACAGGAATGGTTAAAAACAGTCAGTAAGAAGAGTCAGTCTTCTTGTACTTAAGTTGGAATAGTGCCTTTTGTATTTAATTCCGCTGCAATTTCTGTGTTTCATCGTCTATAAGAAGGTCCTAGGGATAGATTAAACCTGAAGTGAAGCATCGGAATCTATAACTAGTGTCACAGGAATGGTTCAAAACAGTCAGTAAGAAGAGTCAGTCTTCGTGTACTTAAGTCGGAATTGTGCCTTTTGTATTTAATTCCGATGCATTTTCTGAGTTTCATCGTCAATGAGAAGGTGCTAGGGTTACAGTAAACCTGATGTGAAACATCGGAATCTATAACTAGTGACAAAGGAATGGTTCAAAACATAGACAGTAAGAAGAGTCAGTCTTCTTGTACTAAAGGCAGCATTGTGCCTTTTCTATTTAATTACGATGCAATTTCTGTGATTCATCGTCAAAAAGAAGACCAGAGGGATACAGTAAACATGAAGATAAGCATCGGAATCTATAACTAGTATCAAAGTAATGGTTCAAATGTAGACAGTAGGAAGAGTCAATCTTCCTGTACTTAATTCGGCATTGTGCCTTTTCTATTTAATTCCGATGCAATTTCTGTGTTTCATCGTGAAAAAGAAGGTCAGAGGGATACAGTAAACCTGAAGTGAAGCATCGGAATCTATAACTAGTGTCACAGGAATGGTTCAAAACATAAATAGTAGGAAGATTCAGTCTTTTTGTACGTTAGTCGGCATTGTGCTTTTTCTATTTAATTCCGATGCAATTTCTGGGTTTCATTGTCAATAAGAAGATCCAAGGGATACAGTAAACCTGAAGTGAAGCATCGGAATCTATAACTAGTGTAACAGGAATGGTTCAAATCATAGACAGTAGGAAGAGTCAATCTTCATCTACTTAAGTTGGCATTGTGCATTTTGTATTTAACTCCGAAGCAATTTCTGTGTTTCATCGTCAATAAGAAGGTCAAAAGGATACAGTAAACCTGAAGTGAAGCATCGGAATCTATAACTAGTGTCACAGGAATGAATCAAGATATAGTCAGTAAGAAGAGTCAGTCTTCTTGTACTTAAGTCGGCATTGTGCCTTTTGTATTTATATCCGATGCAATTTCTGTGTTTAATCGTCAATAAGAAGGTCAGAGGGATACAGTAAACCTAAAGTGAAGCATCGGAATCTATAACTAGTGTCACAGGAATGGTTCAAAACATAGTCAGTAAGAAGAGTCAGTCTACTTGTACTTAAGTCGGCATTGTGCCTTTTGTATTTAGTTCCGATGCAATTTCTGTGTTTCATCGTCAATAAGAAGGTCCTAGGGATACAGTAAACCTAAAGTGAAGCATCGGAATCTACAACTAGTGTCACAGGAATGGTTCAAAACATAGACAGTAGGAAGAGTCAGTCTCCTTGTACTTAAGTTGGCATTGTGCCTTTAGTAATTAATTCCGATGCACTATCCGTGTTTCATCGTCAACAAGAAGGCCAAGGGATACAGTAAACCTGAAATGAAGCATCGGAAACTATAACTAGTGTCACAGGACTGGTTCAAACATAGACAGTAGGAAGATTCAGTCTACATGTACTTAAGTCGGCATTGTGCCTTTTGTATTTATATCAGATGCAATTTCTGTGTTTCATCGTCAATAACAATGTCAGAGAGATACAGTAAACCTGAAGTGAAGCATCGGAATCTATAACTAGTTTCACAGGAATGGTTCAAAACAGTCAGTAAGAAGAGACAGACTTCTTGTACTTAAGTCGGCATTGTGGATTTTGTATTTAATTCCTATGCAATTTCTGTGTCTCATCGTCAATTCCAAGGTCCAAGGGATACAGTAAACCTGAAGTGAAGCATCGGAATCTATAACTAGCGGCACAGGAATGGTTCAAAACATAGACAGTAAGAAGAGTCAGTCTTCTTGTACTTAAGGCAGCATTGTACCTTTTCTATTTAGTTCCGATGCAATTTCTGTGTTTCATCGTCAAAAAGAAGACTAGAGGGATATAGTAAACTGAAGATAAGCATCGGAATCTATAACTAGTATCACAGTAATGGTTCAAATGTAGGACAGCAGGAAGAGTCAATCTTCCTGTACTTAAGTCGGCATTGTGCCTTTTCTATTTAATTCCGATGCAATTTCTGTGTTTCATCGTCAAAAAGAAGGTCAGAGGGATACAGTAAACCTGAAGTGAAGCATCGGAATTTATAACTAGTGTCACAGGAATGGTTCAAAACATAGATAATAGGAAGATTCAGTCTTCTTGTATTTAAGTCGGCATTGTGCCTTTTCTATTTAATTCCGATGCAATTTCTCGGTTTCATCGTCATAAGAAGATCCAAGGGATACAGTAAACCTGAAGTGAAGCATCGGAATCTCTAACTAGTGTGACAGGAATGGTTTCAAGACATAGACAGTAGGAAGAGTCAGTCTTCTTGTACTTAAGTCGGCATTGTGCCTTTTGTATTTAATTCCGATGCAATTTCTGTGTTTCGTCGCCATTAAGAAGGTCCAAAGGATACAACAAAACCTGAAGTGAAGCATCGGAATCCATAACTAATGTCACAGGAATCGTTCAAGACATAGACAGTAGGAAGAGTCAGCTTCTTTTACTTAAGTCGGCATTGTGCCTTTTGTATTTAATTCCGATGCAATTTCTGTATTTCGTTCGCCAATAAGATGGTCCAAAAGATACAGTAAACCTGAAGTGGAGCATCGAAATCTATAACTAATGTCACAGGAATCGTTCAAAACATAGACAGTAGGAAGACCCAGTCTTCTTGTACTTAATTCGGCATTGTGCCTTTTGTATTTATTTCCGTTGCAATTTCTGTGTTTCGTCGCCAATAAGAAGGTCCAAAGGATACAACAAAACCTGAAGTGAAGCATCGGAATCCATAACTAATGTCACAGGAATCGTTCAAGACATAGACAGTAGGAAGAGTCAGGTCATCTTGTACTTAAGTCGGCATTGTGCTTTTTGTATTTTAATTCCGGATGCAATTTCTGTATTTCGTCGCCAATAAGATGGTCCAAAGGATACAGTAAACCTGAAGTGAAGCATCGGAATCTATAACTAGTGTCACAGGAATGGTTCAAACCATAGACTGAAAGAAGAGTCAGTAATCTTGTTCTTAAGTCGGCATTATGCCTTTTGTATTTAATTCCGATACAATTTCTGTGTTTCATCGTCAATAACAAGGTCAGAGGGATGCAGTAAACCTGAAGTGAAGCATCGGAATCTATAACTAGTGTCACACAAATGGTTCAAAACACTCAGTAAGAAGAGTCAGTCTTCTTTTACTTAAGTCGGCATTGTGCCTTTTGTATTTAATTTCGATGTAATTTCTGTGTTTCATCGTCAATAAGAAGGTATAAGGGATACAGTAAACCTGTAGTGAAGCATCGGAATGTGTAACTAGCGTCACAGGAGTGGTTCAAAGCATACACACTAAGAAGAGTCAGTTCCTGCTTGTACTTAAGACGGCATTGAGCATTTTCTATTTAATTCCGATGCAATTTCTGTGTTTCATCGTCAATAAGAAGGTCAGAGGGATACAGTAAACCTGAAGTGAGGCATCGGAATCTATAACTAGTGTCACAGGAATGGTTCAAAACATAGACATTAAGAAGGGTCAGTCTTGTTGTACTTAAGACAGCATTGTGCATTTTCTATTTAATTCCGATGCAATTTCTATGTTTCGTCGCCAATAAAAAGGTCCAAAGGATACAGCAAAACCTGAAGTGAAGCATCGGAATCCATAACTAGTGTCACAGGAATCGTTCAAAACATTGACAGTAAGAAGGGTCAGTCTTCTTGTCCTTTAGTCGACATTGTGCCTTTTGTATTTAATTCCGATGCAATTTCTGTGTTTCGTCGGTCAATAAGAAGGTCAGAGGGATACAGTAAACCTGAAGTGAAGCATCGGAATCTATAACTAGTGTCACAGGAATGGTTAAAAACAGTCAGTAAGAAGAGTCAGTCTTCTTGTACTTAAGTTGGCATAGTGCCTTTTGTATTTAATTCCGCTGCAATTTCTGTGTTTCATCGTCTATAAGAAGGTCCTAGGGATAGATTAAACCTGAAGTGAAGCATCGGAATCTATAACTAGTGTCACAGGAATGGTTCAAAACAGTCAGTAAGAAGAGTCAGTCTTCGTGTACTTAAGTCGGAATTGTGCCTTTTGTATTTAATTCCGATGCATTTTCTGAGTTTCATCGTCAATGAGAAGGTCCTAGGGTTACAGTAAACCTGATGTGAAACATCGGAATCTATAACTAGTGACAAAGGAATGGTTCAAAACATAGACAGTAAGAAGAGTCAGTCTTCTTGTACTTAAGGCAGCATTGTGCCTTTCTATTTAATTACGATGCAATTTCTGTGATTCATCGTCAAAAAGAAGACCAGAGGGATACAGTAAACATGAAGATAAGCATCGGAATCTATAACTAGTATCAAAGTAATGGTTCAAATGTAGACAGTAGGAAGAGCAATCTTCCTGTACTTAATTCGGCATTGTGCCTTTTCTATTTAATTCCGATGCAATTTCTGTGTTTCATCGTGAAAAAGAAGGTCAGAGGGATACAGTAAACCTGAAGTGAAGCATCGGGAATCTATAACTAGTGTCACAGGAATGGTTCAAAACATAAATAGTAGGAAGATTCAGTCTTTTTGTACGTTAGTCGGCATTGTGCTTTTTCTATTTAATTCCGATGCAATTTCTGGGTTTCATTGTCAATAAGAAGATCCAAGGGATACAGTAAACCTGAAGTGAAGCATCGAATCTATAACTAGTGTAACAGGAATGGTTCAAATCATAGACAGTAGGGAAGAGTCAATCTTCATCTACTTAAGTTGGCATTGTGCATTTTGTATTTAACTCCGATGCAATTTCTGTGTTTCATCGTCAATAAGAAGGTCAAAAGGATACAGTAAACCTGAAGTGAAGCATCGGAATCTATAACTAGTGTCACAGGAATGGTTCAAAACATAGTCAGTAAGAAGAGTCAGTCTACTTGTACTTAAGTCGGCATTGTGCCTTTTGTATTTAGTTCCGATGCAATTTCTGTGTTTCATCGTCAATAAGAAGGTCCTAGGGATACAGTAAACCTAAAGTGAAGCATCGGAATCTACAACTAGTGTCCACAGGAATTGGTTCAAAACATAGACAGTAGGAAGAGTCAGTCTCCCTTGTTACTTAAGTTGGCATTGTGCCTTTAGTATTTAATTCCGATGCACTATCCGTGTTTCATCGTCAACAAGAAGGGTCCAAGGGATACAGTAAACTTGAAATGAAGCATCGGAAACTATAACTAGTGTCACAGACTGGTTCAAACATAGACAGTAGGAAGATTCAGTCTACATGTACTTAAGTCGGCATTGTGCCTTTTGTATTTATATCAGATGCAATTTCTGTGTTTCATCGTCAATAACAATGTCAGAGAGATACAGTAAACCTGAAGTGAAGCATCGGAATCTATAACTAGTGTCACAGGAATGGTTCAAAACAGTCAGTAAGAAGAGACAGACTTCTTGTACTTAAGTCGGCATTGTGGATTTTGTGTTTAATTCCTATGCAATTTCTGTGTCTCATCGTCAATTCCAAGGTCCAAGGGATACAGTAAACCTGAAGTGAAGCATCGGAATCTATAACTAGTGGCACAGGAATGGTTCAAAACATAGACAGTAAGAATAGTCAGTCTTCTTGTACTTAAGGCAGCATTGTGCCTTTTCTATTTAGTTCCGATGCAATTTCTGTGTTTCATCGTCAAAAAGAAGACTAGAGGGATACAGTAAACATGAAGATAAGCATCGGAATCTATAACTAGTATCACAGTAATGGTTCAAATGTAGACAGCAGGAAGAGTCAATCTTCCTGTACTTAAGTCGGCATTGTGCCTTTTCTATTTAATTCCGATGCAATTTCTGTGTTTCATCGTCAAAAAGAAGGTCAGAGGGATACAGTAAACCTGAAGTGAAGCATCGGAATTTATAACTAGTGTCACAGGAATGGTTCAAAACATAGGTAATAGGAAGATTCAGTCTTCTTGTACTTAAGTCGGCATTGTGCCTTTTCTATTTAATTCCGATGCAATTTCTCGGTTTCATCGTCAATAAGAAGATCCAAGGGATACAGTAAACCTGAAGTGAAGCATCGGAATCTCTAACTAGTGTGACAGGAATGGTTCAAGACATAGACAGTAGGAAGAGTCAGTCTTCTTGTACTTAAGTCGGCATTGTGCCTTTTGTATTTAATTCCGATGCAATTTCTGTGTTTCATCGTCAATAAGAAGGTCAGAGGGATACAGTAAACCTGAAGTGAAGCATCGGAATCTATAACTACTGTCACAGGAATGGTTCAATACATAGACAATAAGAAGAGTCAGTCTTCTTGTACTTAAGTCGGCATTGTGACTTTTCAATTTAATTCCGATGCAATTTCTGTGTTTCGTCGCCAATAAGAAGGTCCAAAGGATACAACAAAACCTGAAGTGAAGCATCGGAATCCATAACTAATGTCACAGGAATCGTTCAAGACATAGACAGTAGGAAGAGTCCGCTTCTTTTACTTAAGTCGGCATTGTGCCTTTTGTATTTAATTCCGATGCAATTTCTGTATTTCGTCGCCAATAAGATGGTCCAAAAGATACAGTAAACCTGAAGTGGAGCATCGAAATCTATAACTAATGTCACAGGAATCGTTCAAAACATAGACAGTAGGAAGACCCAGTCTTCTTGTACTTAATTCGGCATTGTGCCTTTTGTATTTATTTCCGTTGCAATTTCTGTGTTTCGTCGCCAATAAGAAGGTCCAAAGGATACAACAAAACCTGAAGTGAAGCATCGGAATCCATAACTAATGTCACAGGAATCGTTCAAGACATAGACAGTAGGAAGAGTCAGTCATCTTGTACTTAAGTCGGCATTGTGCTTTTTGTATTTAATTCCGATGCAATTTCTGTATTTCGTCGCCAATACGATGGTCCAAAGGATACAGTAAACCTGAAGTGAAGCATCGGAATCTATAACTAGTGTCTCAGGAATGGTTCAAAGCATAGACTGAAAGAAGAGTCAGTCATCTTGTTCTTAAGTCGGCATTATGCCTTTTGTATTTAATTCCGATACAATTTCTGTGTTTCATCGTCAATAACAAGGTCAGAGGGATGCAGTAAACCTGAAGTGAAGCATCGGAATCTATAACTAGTGTCACACAAATGGTTCAAAACACTCAGTAAGAAGAGTCGGTCTTCTTTTACTTGAGTCGGCATTGTGCCTTTTGTATTTAATTTCGATGTAATTTCTGTGTTTCATCGTCAATAAGAAGGTCCAAGGGATACAGTAAACGTGAAGTGAAGCATCGGAATCTATAACTAGTGTCACAGGAATGGTTCAAATCATAGACAGTAAGAAGAGTCAGTCTTCTTGTACTTACGTCGGCATTGTGCCTTTTCTATTCAATTCCAATGCAATTTCTGTATTTCGTCGCCGATAAGAAGGTCCAAATGATACAGCAAAACCTGAAGTGAAGCATCGGAATCCATAACAAATGTCACAGGAATCGTTCAAGACATAGACAGCAGGAACCGTCAGTCTTCTTGTACTTAAGTCGGCATTGTGCCTTTTGTATTTGGTTCCGATGCAATTTCTGTGTTTCATCGTCAATAAGAAGGCCCTAGAGATACAGTAAACCTAAACTGAAGCATCGGAATCTACAACTAGTGACACAGGAATGGTTCAAAGCATAGACAGTAGGAAGAGTCAGTCTTCTTGTACTTAAGTCGGCATTGTGCACTTTGGATTTAATTCCGATGCAATTTATGTGTTTCATCGTCAACAAGGGATACAGTAAACCCAAAGTGGAGCACCGGAATCTATAACTAGTGTCACAGGAATGGTTCAAAACATAGACAGTAAGAAGAGACAGTCTTCTTGTACTTATGTCGGCATTGTGCCTTTTGTATTTAATTCCGATACAATTTCTGTGTTTCATCGTCAATATCAAGGTCAGAGGGATACAGTAGGCCTGAAGTGAAGCATCGGAATCCATAACTAGTGTCACAGAAATGGATCAAGATATAGTCAGTAAGAAGAGTAGGTCTTCTTGTACTTAATTCGGTCTTGTGCTTTTCTATTTAATTCCGATGCAAATTCTGTGTTTCATCGTCAATAAGAGGGTCCAAGGGATACAGTAAACCTGAAGTGAAGCATCGGAATGTGTAACTAGCGTCACAGGAATGGTTCGAAACATAGACACACAGAAGAGTCAGTCTGCTTGTACTTAGGACGGCATTGTGCATTTTCAATTTCATTCCGATGCAATTTCTGTGTTTCATCGTCAATAAGAAGGTCAGAGGGGTACAGTGAACCTGAGGTGAAGCATCGGAATCTATAACTAGTGTCACAGGAATGGTTCAAAACATAGGCAGTAAGAAGAGTCAGTCTTCTTGTACTTAAGTGGGCATGTGGCTTTAGTATTTAATTCCGATGCAATTTCATTGTTTCATCGTCAATAAGAATGTCCAAGGGATACAATTAACCTGAAGTGAAGCATCGGAATCTATAACTAGTGTCACAGGAATGGATCAAGGTATAGTCAGTAAGAAGAGTCAGTCTTCTTGTAATTAAGTCGGCATTGTGCCTTTTCTATTTAATTCCGATGGAATTTCAGTGTTTCATCGTCAATAAGAAGGTTTAAGGGATACAGGAAGCCTGAAGTGAAGCATCGGAATCTACAACTAGTGTCACAGGAAGGTTCAACACATAGTCAGTAAGAACAGTTACTCTGCTAGTGCTTAAGACGGCATTGTGCCATTTCTAATTAATTCCGATGCAATTTCTGTGTTTCATCGTCAATAAGATCGTCAGAGGTATACAGTGAACCCGAGGTGAAGCATCGGAATCTATAACTAGCGTCACAGGAGTAGTTCAAACATAGACAGTGGGAAGAGTCAGTCTTCTTGTACTTAAGTCGGCATTGTGCTTTTTCTATTTAATTCCGATGCAATTTCTGTGTTTCGTCGCCAATAAGAAGGTCCAAAGGATACAGTAAACCTGAAGTGAAGCATCTGAATCCATAACTAATGTCACAGGAATCGTTCAAAGCATAGACAGTAGGAAGAGTCAGTCTTCTTGTACTTTAGTTGGCGTTCTGCCTTTTGTATTTAATTCCGATGCACTATCTGTGTTTCATCGTCAATAAGAAGGTCAGAGGGATACAGTAAACCTGAAGTGAAGCATCGGAATCTATAACTAGTGGCACAGGAATGGTTCAAAACATAGTCAGTAAGAAGAGTCAGTCTACTTGTACTTAAGTCGTCATTGTGCCTTTTGTATTTAGTTCCGATGCAATTTCTGTGTTTCATCGTCAATAAGAAAGTCATAGGGATACAGTAATTCTAAAGTGAAGCATCGGAATCTACAACTAGTGTCACAGGAATGGTTCAAACCATAGTCAGTAAGAAGAGTCAGTCTTCTTGTACTTAAGTCGGCATTGTGAATTTTGGATTTAATTCCGATGCAATATCTGTGTTTCATCGTCAACAAGAAGGTCCAAGGGATACAGTAAACCTACAGTGGAGCACCGGAATCTATAACTAGTGCCACAGGAATGGTTCAAAACATAGACAGTGAGAAGAGTCAGTCTTCTTGTACTTAAGTCGGCATTGTGCCCTTTTAAATTTAATTCCGATGCAATTTCTGTGTTTCATCGTTAATAAGATGGTCAGAGGGATCCAGTAAACCTGTAATGAAGCATCGGAATCTCTAACTAGTGTCACAGGAATGGTTCAACACATAGTCAGTAAGAAGAGTCAGTCTTCTTGTACTTAAGTCGGCATTGTGCCTTTTGTATTTAATTCCGATGACATTTCTGTGTTTCATCGTCAATAAGAGGGTCCAAGGGATACAGTAAACCTGAAGTGAAGCATCGGTATGTGTAACTAGCGTCACAGGAATGGTTTAAAACATAGACACTAAGGAGAGTCAGTCTGCTTGTACGTAAGACGGCATTGTGCCTTTTCTATTTCATTCCGAAGCAAATTCTGTGTTTCATCGTCAATAAGAAGGTCAGAGGGATAAAGTGAACCTGCGGTGAAGCATCGGAAAATATAACTAGTGTCACAGGAATGTTTCAAAACATAGACGCTAAGAAGAGTCAGTCTGCTTGTACTTAAAAAGGCATTGTGCCTTTTCTATTTATTTCCGATGCAATTTCTGTGTTTCATCATCATTTAGAAGGTCAGAGGGATACAGTGAACCTGAGGTGAAGCATCGGAATCTATAACTAGTGTCACAGGAATGGTTCATAACACAGACAGTAGGAAGAGTCAGACTTCATTTACTTAAGTCGGCATTGTGCCTTTTCTATTTAATTCCGATGCAATTACTGTGTTTCATCGTCAATAAGAAGGTCAGAGAGATACAGTAAACCTGAAGTGAAGCATCGGAATCTCTAAGTAGTGTCACAGGAATGGTTCAACACATAGTCAGTAAGAAGAGACAGTCTTCTTGTACTTAAGTCGGCATTGTGCCTTTTGGATTTAATTCCGATGCAATTTCTGTGTTTCATAGTCAATAAGAAGGTTTAAGGGATACAGGAAACCTGAAGTGAAGCATCGGAATCTATAACTAGTGTCACAGGAATGGATCAAGATATAGTCAGTAAGAAGAGTCAGTCTTCTTGTACGTAAGTCGGCATTGAGCCTTTTCTATTTAATTCCGATGCAATTTCTGTGTTTCATCGTCAAAAAGAAGGTCAGAGGGATACAGTAAACCTGAAGTGAAACATCGGAATGTGTAACTAGCGTCACAGGAATGGTTCAAAGCATAGACACTAAGGAGAGTCAGTCTGCATGTACTTAAGACAGCTTTGTGCCTTTTCTATTTAATTCCGATGCAATTTCAGTGTTTCATCGTCAATAAGAAGGTCCAAGGTATACAGGAAACCTGAAGTGAAGCATCGGAATGTGTAACTAGCGTCAAAGGAAAGGTTCGAAACATAGACACAAAGAAGAGTCAGTCTGCTTGTACTTAAGACGGCATTGTGCATTTTCAATTTCATTCCGATGCAATTTCTGTGTTTCATCGTCAATAAGAAGGTCAGAGGGATACAGTGAACCTGAGGTGAAGCATCGGAATCTATAACTAGTGTCACAGCATTGGTTCAAAACATAGACAGTAGGAAGAGTCAGACTCCTTTTACTTAAGTCGGCATTGTGCTATTTCTAATTAATTCCGATGCAATTTCTGTGTTTCGTCGCCAATAAGAAGGTCCAAAGGATACAGAAAACATGAAGTGAAGCAACGGAATCCATAACTAATGTCACAGGAAACGTTCAAAACATAGACAGTAGGAAGATTCAGTCTTCTTGTACTTAAGTCGGTATTGTGCCTTTTGATTTTAGTTCCGATGCAATTTCTGTATTTCATCGTCAATAAGAAGGTCCAAGGGATACAGTAAACCTGAAGTGAAGCATCGGAATCTACAACTAGTGTCACAGGAATGGTTCAAAACATAGTCAGTAAGAAGAGTCAGTCTTCTTGTACTTAAGTCGGCATTGTGCCTTTTGTATTTGTATCCGATGCAATTTGTTTCTTTCATCGTCAATACGAAGGTCGGACGGATACAGTAAACCTGAAGTGAAGCATCGGAATCTCTAACTAGTGTCACAGGAATGGTTCAACACATAGTCAGTAAGAACAGTCAGTCTGCTTGTACTTAAGACGGCATTGTGCCATTTCTAATTAATTCCGATGCACTATCTGTGTTTCATCGTCAATAAGACGGTCCAAGGGATACAGTAAACCTCAAGTGAAGCATCGGAATCTATAACTACTGTCACTGGAATGGTTCAAAACATAGACAGTAGGTAGAGTCAGTCATCTTGTACTTAAGTTGGCATTGTGCCTTTTGTATTTAATTCCGATGCAATTTCTGTGTTTCGTCGCCAATAAGAAGGTTCAAAGGATACAGTAAACCTGAAGTGAAGCATCGGAATCCATAACTAATGTCACAGGAATCGTTCAAAACATAGACAGTAGGAAGAGTCAGTCTTCTTGTACTTAAGTCGGCATTGTGCCTTTTGTATTTAGTTCCGATGCAATTTCTGTGTTTCATCGTCAATACGAAGGTCCTAGGGGTACAGTAAACCTGAAGTGAAGCATCGGAATCTTCAACTAGTGTCACAGGAATGGTTCAAAACATAGTCAGTAAGAAGAGTCAGTCTTCTTGTACTTAAGTCAGCATTGTGCGTTTAGTATTTATTTCCGATGCAATTTCTGTGTTTCATCGTCAATAAGAAGGTCAGAGGGATACAGTAAACCTGAAGTGAAGCATCGGAATCTATAGCTACTGTCACAGGAATGGTTCAATACATAGACAATAAGAAGAGTCAGTCTTCTTGTACTTAAGTCGGCATTGTGCCTTTTCAATTTAATTCCGATGCAATTTCTGTGTTTCGTCGCCAATAAGAAGGTCCAAAGGATACAACAAAACCTGAAGTGAAGCATCGGAATCCATAACTAATGTCACAGGAATCGTTCAAGACATAGACAGTAGGAAGAGTCAGCTTCTTTTACTTAAGTCGGCATTGTGCCTTTTGTATTTAATTCCGATGCAATTTCTGTATTTCGTCGCCAATAAGATGGTCCAAAAGATACAGTAAACCTGAAGTGGAGCATCGAAATCTATAACTAATGTCACAGGAATCGTTCAAAACATAGACAGTAGGAAGACCCAGTCTTCTTGTACTTAATTCGGCATTGTGCCTTTTGTATTTATTTCCGTTGCAATTTCTGTGTTTCGTCGCCAATAAGAAGGTCCAAAGGATACAACAAAACCTGAAGTGAAGCATCGGAATCCATAACTAATGTCACAGGAATCGTTCAAGACATAGACAGTAGGAAGAGTCAGTCATCTTGTACTTAAGTCGGCATTGTGCTTTTTGTATTTAATTCCGATGCAATTTCTGTATTTCGTCGCCAATAAGATGGTCCAAAGGATACAGAAACCTGAAGTGAAGCATCGGAATCTATAACTAGTGTCACAGGAATGGTTCAAAGCATAGACTGAAAGAAGAGTCAGTCATCTTGTTCTTAAGTCGGCATTATGCCTTTTGTATTTAATTCCGATACAATTTCTGTGTTTCATCGTCAATAACAAGGTCAGAGGGATGCAGTAAACCTGAAGTGAAGCATCGGAATCTATAACTAGTGTCACACAAATGGTTCAAAACACTCAGTAAGAAGAGTCAGTCTTCTTTTACTTGAGTCGGCATTGTGCCTTTTGTATTTAATTTCGATGTAATTTCTGTGTTTCATCGTCAATAAGAAGGTCCAAGGGATACAGTAAACGTGAAGTGAAGCATCGGAATCTATAACTAGTGTCACAGGAATGGTTCAAATCATAGACAGTAAGAAGAGTCAGTCTTCTTGTACTTACGTCGGCATTGTGCCTTTTCTATTCAATTCCAATGCAATTTCTGTATTTCGTCGCCAATAAGAAGGTCCAAATGATACAGAAAAACCTGAAGTGAAGCATCGGAATCCATAACAAATGTCACAGGAATCGTTCAAGACATAGACAGCAGGAACCGTCAGTCTTCTTGTACTTAAGTCGGCATTGTGCCTTTTGTATTTGGTTCCGATGCAATTTCTGTGTTTCATCGTCAATAAGAAGGCCCTAGAGATACAGTAAACCTAAACTGAAGCATCGGAATCTACAACTAGTGACACAGGAATGATTCAAAGCATAGACAGTAGGAAGAGTCAGTCTTCTTGTACTTAAGTCGGCATTGTGCACTTTGGATTTAATTCCGATGCAATTTATGTGTTTCATCGTCAACAAGGGATACAGTAAACCCAAAGTGGAGCACCGGAATCTATAACTAGTGTCACAGGAATGGTTCAAAACATAGACAGTAAGAAGAGACAGTCTTCTTGTACTTATGTCGGCATTGTGCCTTTTGTATTTAATTCCGATACAATTTCTGTGTTTCATCGTCAATATCAAGGTCAGAGGGATACAGTAGGCCTGAAGTGAAGCATCGGAATCCATAACTAGTGTCACAGAAATGGATCAAGATATAGTCAGTAAGAAGAGTAGGTCTTCTTGTACTTAATTCGGTCTTGTGCTTTTCTATTTAATTCCGATGCAAATTCTGTGTTTCATCGTCAATAAGAGGGTCCAAGGGATACAGTAAACCTGAAGTGAAGCATCGGAATGTGTAACTAGCGTCACAGGAATGGTTCGAAACATAGACACACAGAAGAGTCAGTCTGCTTGTACTTAGGACGGCATTGTGCATTTTCAATTTCATTCCGATGCAATTTCTGTGTTTCATCGTCAATAAGAAGGTCAGAGGGGTACAGTGAACCTGAGGTGAAGCATCGGAATCTATAACTAGTGTCACAGGAATGGTTCAAAACATAGGCAGTAAGAAGAGTCAGTCTTCTTGTACTTAAGTGGGCATGTGGCTTTAGTATTTATTTCCGATGCAATTTCCTTGTTTCATCGTCAATAAGAATGTCCAAGGGATACAATTAACCTGAAGTGAAGCATCGGAATCTATAACTAGTGTCACAGGAATGGATCAAGGTATAGTCAGTAAGAAGAGTCAGTCTTCTTGTAATTAAGTCGGCATTGTGCCTTTTCTATTTAATTCCGATGGAATTTCAGTGTTTCATCGTCAATAAGAAGGTTTAAGGGATACAGGAAACCTGAAGTGAAGCATCGGAATCTACAACTAGTGTCACAGGAAGGTTCAACACATAGTCAGTAAGAACAGTTACTCTGCTAGTGCTTAAGACGGCATTGTGCCATTTCTAATTAATTCCGATGCAATTTCTAAGTTTCATCGTCAATAAGATCGTCAGAGGTATACAGTGAACCCGAGGTGAAGCATCGGAATCTATAACTAGCGTCACAGGAGTAGTTCAAACATAGACAGTGGGAAGAGTCAGTCTTCTTGTACTTAAGTCGGCATTGTGCTTTTTCTATTTAATTCCGATGCAATTTCTGTGTTTCGTCGCCAATAAGAAGGTCCAAAGGATACAGTAAACCTGAAGTGAAGCATCTGAATCCATAACTAATGTCACAGGAATCGTTCAAAGCATAGACAGTAGGAAGAGTCAGTCTTCTTGTACTTAAGTTGGCGTTCTGCCTTTTGTATTTAATTCCGATGCACTATCTGTGTTTCATCGTCAATAAGAAGGTCAGAGGGATACAGTAAACCTGAAGTGAAGCATCGGAATCTATAACTAGTGTCACAGGAATGGTTCAAAACATAGTCAGTAAGAAGAGTCAGTCTACCTGTACTTAAGTCGTCATTGTGCCTTTTGTATTTAGTTCCGATGCAATTTCTGTGTTTCATCGTCAATAAGAGAGTCATAGGGATACAGTAATTCTAAAGTGAAGCATCGGAATCTACAACTAGTGTCACAGGAATGGTTCAAACCATAGTCAGTAAGAAGAGTCAGTCTTCTTGTACTTAAGTCGGCATTGTGAATTTTGGATTTAATTCCGATGCAATATCTGTGTTTCATCGTCAACAAGAAGGTCCAAGGGATACAGTAAACCTACAGTGGAGCACCGGAATCTATAACTAGTGCCACAGGAATGGTTCAAAACATAGACAGTGAGAAGAGTCAGTCTTCTTGTACTTAAGTCGGCATTGTGCCCTTTTAAATTTAATTCCGATGCAATTTCTGTGTTTCATCGTTAATAAGAAGGTCAGAGGGATACAGTAAACCTGTAATGAAGCATCGGAATCTCTAACTAGTGTCACAGGAATGGTTCAACACATAGTCAGTAAGAAGAGTCAGTCTTCTTGTACTTAAGTCGGCATTGTGCCTTTTGTATTTAATTCCGATGACATTTCTGTGTTTCATCGTCAATAAGAGGGTCCAAGGGATACAGTAAACCTGAAGTGAAGCATCGGTATGTGTAACTAGCGTCACAGGAATGGTTCAAAACATAGACACTAAGGAGAGTCAGTCTGCTTGTACGTAAGACGGCATTGTGCCTTTTCTATTTCATTCCGAAGCAAATTCTGTGTTTCATCGTCAATAAGAAGGTCAGAGGGATAAAGTGAACCTGCGGTGAAGCATCGGAAACTATAACTAGTGTCACAGGAATGTTTCAAAACATAGACGCTAAGAAGAGTCAGTCTGCTTGTACTTAAAAAGGCATTGTGCCTTTTCTATTTATTTCCGATGCAATTTCTGTGTTTCATCATCATTTAGAAGGTCAGAGGGATACAGTGAACCTGAGGTGAAGCATCGGAATCTATAACTAGTGTCACAGGAATGGTTCATAACACAGACAGTAGGAAGAGTCAGACTTCATTTACTTAAGTCGGCATTGTGCCTTTTCTATTTAATTCCGATGCAATTACTGTGTTTCATCGTCAATAAGAAGGTCAGAGAGATACAGTAAACCTGAAGTGAAGCATCGGAATCTCTAAGTAGTATCACAGGAATGGTTCAACACATAGTCAGTAAGAAGAGACAGTCTTCTTGTACTTAAGTCGGCATTGTGCCTTTTGGATTTAATTCCGATGCAATTTCTGTGTTTCATCGTCAATAAGAAGGTTTAAGGGATACAGGAAACCTGAAGTGAAGCATCGGAATCTATAACTAGTGTCACAGGAATGGATCAAGATATAGTCAGTAAGAAGAGTCAGTCTTCTTGTACGTAAGTCGGCATTGAGCCTTTTCTATTTAATTCCGATGCAATTTCTGTGTTTCATCGTCAAAAAGAAGGTCAGAGGGATACAGTAAACCTGAAGTGAAACATCGGAATGTGTAACTAGCGTCACAGGAATGGTTCAAAGCATAGACACTAAGGAGAGTCAGTCTGCATGTACTTAAGACAGCTTTGTGCCTTTTCTATTTAATTCCGATGCAATTTCAGTGTTTCATCGTCAATAAGAAGGTCCAAGGTATACAGTAAACCTGAAGTGAAGCATCGGAATGTGTAACTAGCGTCAAAGGAAAGGTTCGAAACATAGACACAAAGAAGAGTCAGTCTGCTTGTACTTAAGACGGCATTGTGCATTTTCAATTTCATTCCGATGCAATTTCTGTGTTTCATCGTCAATAAGAAGGTCAGAGGGATACAGTGAACCTGAGGTGAAGCATCGGAATCTATAACTAGTGTCACAGCATTGGTTCAAAACATAGACAGTAGGAAGAGTCAGACTCCTTTTACTTAAGTCGGCATTGTGCTATTTCTAATTAATTCCGATGCAATTTCTGTGTTTCGTCGCCAATAAGAAGGTCCAAAGGATACAGTAAACATGAAGTGAAGCAACGGAATCCATAACTAATGTCACAGGAAACGTCCAAAACATAGACAGTAGGAAGATTCAGTCTTCTTGTACTTAAGTCGGTATTGTGCCTTTTGATTTTAGTTCCGATGCAATTTCTGTATTTCATCGTCAATAAGAAGGTCCAAGGGATACAGTAAACCTGAAGTGAAGCATCGGAATCTACAACTAGTGTCACAGGAATGGTTCAAAACATAGTCAGTAAGAAGAGTCAGTCTTCTTGTACTTAAGTCGGCATTGTGCCTTTTGTATTTGTATCCGATGCAATTTGTTTGTTTCATCGTCAATACGAAGGTCGGACGGATACAGTAAACCTGAAGTGAAGCATCGGAATCTCTAACTAGTGTCACAGGAATGGTTCAACACATAGTCAGTAAGAACAGTCAGTCTGCTTGTACTTAAGACGGCATTGTGCCATTTCTAATTAATTCCGATGCACTATCTGTGTTTCATCGTCAATAAGACGGTCCAAGGGATACAGTAAACCTCAAGTGAAGCATCGGAATCTATAACTACTGTCACTGGAATGGTTCAAAACATAGACAGTAGGTAGAGTCAGTCATCTTGTACTTAAGTTGGCATTGTGCCTTTTGTATTTAATTCCGATGCAATTTCTGTGTTTCGTCGCCAATAAGAAGATTCAAAGGATACAGTAAACCTGAAGTGAAGCATCGGAATCCATAACTAATGTCACAGGAATCGTTCAAAACATAGACAGTAGGAAGAGTCAGTCTTCTTGTACTTAAGTCGGCATTGTGCCTTTTGTATTTAGTTCCGATGCAATTTCTGTGTTTCATCGTCAATACGAAGGTCCTAGGGGTACAGTAAACCTGAAGTGAAGCATCGGAATCTTCAACTAGTGTCACAGGAATGGTTCAAAACATAGTCAGTAAGAAGAGTCAGTCTTCTTGTACTTAAGTCAGCATTGTGCGTTTAGTATTTATTTCCGATGCAATTTCTGTGTTTCATCGTCAATAAGAATGTCCAAGGGATACAGTAAACCTGAAATGAAGCATCGGAATCTGTAACTAGTGTCACAGGAATGGTTCATCACATAGTCAGTAAGTATAGTCAGTCTGCTTGTATTTAAGACGGCATTGTGCCTTTTCTATTTAATTCCGATGCAATTTCTGTGTTTCATCGTCAATAAGATCGTCAGAGGGATACAGTGAACCTGAGGTGAAGCATCGGAATCTATAACTAGCGTCACTGGAATGGTTCAAAACATAGACAGTAGGAAAAGTCGGTCTTCCTTTACTTAAGTCGGCATTGTGCCTTTTGTATTTAATTCCGATGCAATTTCTGTGTTTCGTCGCCAATAAGAAGGTCCAATGGATACAGTAAACCTGAAGTGAAGCATCAGAATCTATAACTAGTGTCACAGGAATGGTTCAAAACATAGACAGTAGGAAGAGTCAGTCTTCTTATACGGAAGTTGGCATTGTGCCTTTTGTATTTAATTCTGATGCACTATCTGTGTTTAATCGTCAATAAGAAGGTCCAAGGGATACAGTAAAACTGAAATAAAGCATCGGAATCTACAACTAGTGTCAAAGGAATGGTTCAAAACATAGACAGTAGGAAGATTCAGTCTACATGTACTTAAGTCGGCATTGTGCCTTTTGTATTTATTTCCTATGCAATTTCTGTATTTCATCGTCAACACGAAGGTCAGAGGGATACAGTAAACCTGAAGTGAAGCATCGGAATCAATAACTAGTGTCACAGGAATGGTTCAAAACATACTCAGTAAGAAGAGTCACTCTTCTTGTACTTAAGTCGGCATTGTGCCTTTTGTATTTAATTCCTATGCAATTTCTGTGGTTCATCGTCAATAAGAAGGTCAGAGGGATACAGTAAACCTGAAGTGAATCATCGGAATCTATAACTAGTGTCACAGTAATGGTTCAAAGCATAGACAGTTTGAAGAGCCAGTCTTCTTGTACTTAAGTCGGCACTGTGCGCTTAACAATTTAATTCCGAAGCAATTACTGTGTTTCATCGTCAATAAAAAAGTCAGACGGATACAGTAAACCTGAAGTGAAGCATCGGAATCTCTAACTAGTGTAACAGGAATGGTTGAACACATAGTCAGTAAGAAGACTCAGTCTGCTTGTACTTAAGAAGGCATTGTGCCTTTTCTATTTAATTCCGATGCAATTCATGTGTTTCATCGTCGATAAGAAGGTCCAAGGGATACAGTAAACCTGAAGTGAAGCATCGGAATGTGTAACTAGCGTCACAGGAATGGTTCAAACCATAGACACTAAGAAGAGTCAGTCTGCTAGTACTTAAGACGGCATTGTGCCTTTTCTATTTAAATTTCGATGCAATTTCTGTGTTTCATCGTCAATAAGAAGGTCAGAGGGATACAGTGAACCTGAGGTGAAGCATCGGAATCTATAACTAGTGTCACAGGAATGGTTTAAACATAGACAGTGGAAGAATCAGTCTTCATGTACTTAAGTCGGCATTGTGCCTTTTACATTTAATTCCGATGCAATTTCTGTGTTTCGTCGCCAATAAGATGGTCCAAAGGATACAGTAAACCAGAAGTGAAGCATCGGAATCTATAACTAGTGTCACAGGAATGGTTGAAAACATAGTCAGTAAGAAGAGTCAGTCTGCTTGTACTTAAGTCGGCATTGTGCCTTTTGTATTTAATTCCGATGCAATATCTTTGTTTCATCGTTAATAAGGAGGTCAGAGGGATGCAGTAAACCTGAAGTGAAGCATCGTAATCTGCAACTAGTGTCACAGGAATGGTTCAAATCATAGACAGTAAGAAGAGTCAATCTTCTTGTACTTAAGTCGGCATTGTGCCTTTTGTATTTAATTCCGATGCAATTTCTGTGTTTCATCGTCAGTAAGAATGTCCAAGGGATACAGTAAACCTGAAGTGAAGCATCGGAATCTATAACTAGTGTCACAGGAATGGAACAAGGTATAGTCTGTAACAAGAGTCAGTCTTCTTGTACTTAAGTCGGCATTGTGCCATTTGTATTTAATTCCGATGCAATTTCTGTGTTTCATCGTCAGTTAGAATGTCCAAGGGATACAGTAAAGCTGATGTGAAGCATCGGAATCTATAACTAGTGTCACAGGAATGGTTCAAAACATAGACAGTAAGAGGAGTCAGTCTTCTTGTACTTAAGTCGGCATTGTGCCCTTTTCAATTTAAGTCCGATGCAAATACGGTGTTTCATCGTCAATACGAAGGTCAGAAGGGATACAGTAAACCTGAAATGAAGTATCGGAATCTGTAACTAGTGTCACTGGAATGGTTCAACACTTAGTCAGTAAGAACAGTCAGTCTGCTTGTACTTAAGTCGGCATTGTGCCTTTTGTATTTAATTCCGATGCAATATCTGTGTTTCATCGTTAATAAGGAGGTCAGAGGGATACAGTAAACCTGAAGTGAAGCATCGTAATCTGCAACTAGTGTCACAGGAATGGTTCAAAACATAGACAGTAAGAAGAGTCAGTCTACTTGTACTTAAGTCGGCATTGTGCCTTTTGTATTTAGTTCCGTTGCAATTTCTGTGTGTCATCGTCAATAAGAAGGCTCTAGGGTTACAATAAACCTGAAGTGAAGCATCGGAATCTTCAACTAGTGTCACAGGAATGGTTCAAACATAGTCAGTAAGATGCGTCAGTCTTCTTGTACTTAAGACGGCATTGTGCCTTTTCAATTTAATTCCGATGCAATTTCTGAAAATCATCGTCAATAAGAAGGTCAGAGGGATACAGTGAACCTGAGGTGAAGCATCGAAATCTATAACTAGTGTCACAGGAATGGTTCAAAACATAGACACTAAGAAGAGTCAGTCTGCTTCTACTTAAGACGGCATTGTGGCTTTTGTATTTAATTCCGATGCAATTTCTGTGTTTCATCGTCAATAAGAAGGTCGGAAGAATACAGTGAACCTAAGGTAAAGCATCGGAATCTATAACTGGTGTCACAGGAATGGTTCAATACATAGACAGTAGGAAGAGTCAGACTTCATTTACTTAAGTCGGCTTTGTGCCTTTTCTATTTAATTCCGATGCAATTACTGTGTTTCATCGTCAATGAGACGGTGAGAGGGATACAGCTAACCTGAAGTGAGGCATCGGAATCTCTAACTAGTGTCACAGGAATGGTTCAACACATAGGTAGTAAGAAGAGTCAGTCTTCCTGTACTTAAGTCGGCATTGTGTTTTTTGTATTTAATTCCGATGCAATTTCTGTGTTTCATCGTCAACACGAAGGTCCAAGGAATACAGTAAACCTGAAGTTGAGCATCGGAATCTATTTCTAGTCTCACAGGAATGGTTCAAAACATAGACAGTAAGAAGAGTCAGTCTTCTTACACTTAAGTCGGCATTGTGCCCTATTCAATTTAATTCCGATGCAATTACTGTGTTTCATCGTCAACAAGATGGTGAGAGGGATACAGTAAACCTGAAGTGAAGCATCGGAATCTCTAACTAGTGTCACAGGAATGGTTCAACACATAGTCAGTAAGAAGAGTCAGTCTTCTTGTACTTAAGTCGGCATTGTGCCTTTTGTATTTGGTTCCGATGCAATTTCTGTGTTTCATCGTCAAAACGAAGGTCAGAGAGATACAGTAAACCTGAGGTGAAGCATAGGAATCTATAACTAATATCACAGGAATGGTTCAAAACATAGACAGTAGGAAGAGTCAGTCTTCTTGTACTTAAGTTGGCATTGTGCCTTTTGTATTTAATTCCGATGCACTATCTGTGTTTCATCGTCAATAAGAAGGTCCAAGGGGTACAGTAAACCTGAAATGAAGCATCTGAATCTATAACTAGAGTCACAGGAGTGGTTCAAACATAGACAGTAGGAAGATTCAGTCTACATGTACTTAAGTCGGCATTGTCCCTTTTGTATTTATTTCCGATGCAATTTCTGTGTTTCATCGTCAATACGAAGGTCAGAGGGATACAGTAAACCTGAAGTGGAGCATCGGAATCTATAACTAGTGTCACAGGAATGGTTCAAAACATAGACAGTAAGAAGAGTCGGTCTTCTTGTACTTAAGTCGGCATTGTGCCTTTTGTAATTAATTCCGATACAATTTCTGTGTTTCATCGTCAATATCAAGGTCAGAGGGATACAGTAGGCCTGAAGTGAAGCATCGGAATCCATAACTAGTGTCACAGAAATGGATCAAGATATAGTCAGTAAGAAGAGTAGGTCTTCTTGTACTTAATTCGGTCTTGTGCTTTTCTATTTAATTCCGATGCAAATTCTGTGTTTCATCGTCAATAAGAGGGTCCAAGGGATACAGTAAACCTGAAGTGAAGCATCGGAATGTATAACTAGCGTCACAGGAATGGTTCAATGCATAGACACTAAGGAGGGTCAATCTGCTTGTACTGAAGAAAGCATTGTGCCTTTTCTACTTAATTCCGATGCAATTTCAGTGTTTCATCGTCAATAAGAATGTCCAAGGGATACAGTAAACATGAAGTGAAGCATCGGAATGTGTAACTAGCGTCACAGGAATGGTTCGAAACATAGACACAAAGAAGAGTCAGTCTGCTTGTACTTAGGACGGCATTGTGCATTTTCAATTTCATTCCGATGCAATTTCTGTGTTTCATCGTCAATAAGAAGGTCAGAGGGGTACAGTGAACCTGAGGTGAAGCATCGGAATCTATAACTAGTGTCACAGGAATGGTTCAAACATAGGCAGTAAGAAGAGTCAGTCTTCTTGTACTTAAGTGGGCATGTGGCTTTAGTATTTATTTCCGATGCAATTTCCTTGTTTCATCGTCAATAAGAATGTCCAAGGGATACAATTAACCTGAAGTGAAGCATCGGAATCTACAACTAGTGTCACAGGAATGGATCAAGGTATAGTCAGTAAGAAGAGTCAGTCTTCTTGTAATTAAGTCGGCATTGTGCCTTTTCTATTTAATTCCGATGGAATTTCAGTGTTTCATCGTCAATAAGAAGGTTTAAGGGATACAGGAAACCTGAAGTGAAGCATCGGAATCTACAACTAGTGTCACAGGAAGGTTCAACACATAGTCAGTAAGAACAGTTACTCTGCTAGTGCTTAAGACGGCATTGTGCCATTTCTAATTAATTCCGATGCAATTTCTAAGTTTCATCGTCAATAAGATCGTCAGAGGTATACAGTGAACCCGAGGTGAAGCATCGGAATCTATAACTAGCGTCACAGGAATAGTTCAAACATAGACAGTGGGAAGAGTCAGTCTTCTTGTACTTAAGTCGGCATTGTGCCTTTTCTATTTAATTCCGATGCAATTTCTGTGTTTCGTCGCCAATAAGAAGGTCCAAAGGATACAGTAAACCTGAAGTGAAGCATCGGAATCCATAACTAATGTCACAGGAATCGTTCAAAGCTTAGACAGTAGGAAGAGTCAGTCTTCTTGTACTTAAGTTGGCGTTCTGCCCTTTGTATTTAATTCCGATGCACTATCTGTGTTTCATCGTCAATAAGAAGGTCAGAGGGATACAGTAATCCTGAAGTGAAGCATCGGAATCTATAACTAGTGTCACAGGAATGGTTCATAACACAGACAGTAGGAAGAGTCAGACTTCATTTACTTAAGTCGGCATTGTGCCTTTTCTATTTAATTCCGATGCAATTACTGTGTTTCATCGTCAATAAGAAGGTCAGAGAGATACAGTAAACCTGAAGTGAAGCATCGGAATCTCTAAGTAGTGTCACAGGAATGATTCAACACATAGTCAGTAAGAAGAGACAGTCTTCTTGTACTTAAGTCGGCATTGTGCCTTTTGGATTTAATTCCGATGCAATTTCTGTGTTTCATCGTCAATAAGAAGGTTTAAGGGATACAGGAAACCTGAAGTGAAGCATCGGAATCTATAACTAGTGTCACAGGAATGGATCAAGATATAGTCAGTAAGAAGAGTCAGTCTTCTTGTACGTAAGTCGGCATTGAGCCTTTTCTATTTAATTCCGATGCAATTTCTGTGTTTCATCGTCAAAAAGAAGGTCAGAGGGATACAGTAAACCTGAAGTGGAGCATCGGAATCTATAACTAGTGTCACAGGAATGGTTTAAAACATAGACAGTAAGAAGAGTCGGTCTTCTTGTACTTAAGTCGGCATTGTGCCTTTTGTATTTAATTCCGATACAATTTCTGTGTTTCATCGTCAATATCAAGGTCAGAGGGATACAGTAGGCCTGAAGTGAAGCATCGGAATCCATAACTAGTGTCACAGAAATGGATCAAGATATAGTCAGTAAGAAGAGTAGGTCTTCTTGTACTTAATTCGGTCTTGTGCTTTTCTATTTAATTCCGATGCAAATTCTGTGTTTCATCATCAATAAGAGGGTCCAAGGGATACAGTAAACCTGAAGTGAAGCATCGGAATGTGTAACTAGCGTCACAGGAATGGTTCAAAGCATAGACACTAAGGAGGGTCAATCTGCTTGTACTGAAGAAAGCATTGTGCCTTTTCTACTTAATTCCGATGCAATTTCAGTGTTTCATCGTCAATAAGAATGTCCAAGGGATACAGTAAACATGAAGTGAAGCATCGGAATGTGTAACTAGCGTCACAGGAATGGTTCGAAACATAGACACAAAGAAGAGTCAGTCTTCTTGTACTTAAGTGGGCATGTGGCTTTAGTATTTATTTCCGATGCAATTTCCTTGTTTCATCGTCAATAAGAATGTCCAAGGGATACAATTAACCTGAAGTGAAGCATCGGAATCTATAACTAGTGTCACAGGAATGGATCAAGGTATAGTCAGTAAGAAGAGTCAGTCTTCTTGTAATTAAGTCGGCATTGTGCCTTTTCTATTTAATTCCGATGGAATTTCAGTGGTTCATCGTCAATAAGATCGTCAGAGGTATACAGTGAACCCGAGGTGAAGCATCGGAATCTATAACTAGCGTCACAGGAATAGTTCAAACATAGACAGTGGGAAGAGTCAGTCTTCTTGTACTTAAGTCGGCATTGTGCCTTTTCTATTTAATTCCGATGCAATTTCTGTGTTTCGTCGCCAATAAGAAGGTCCAAAGGATACAGTAAACCTGAAGTGAAGCATCGGAATCCATAACTAATGTCACAGGAATCGTTCAAAGCTTAGACAGTAGGAAAAGTCAGTCTTCTTGTACTTAAGTTGGCGTTCTGCCTTTTGTATTTAATTCCGATGCACTATCTGTGTTTCATCGTCAATAAGAAGGTCAGAGGGATACAGTAATCCTGAAGTGAAGCATCGGAATCTATAACTAGTGTCACAGGAATGGTTCAAAACATAGTCAGTAAGAAGAGTCAGTCTACTTGTACTTAAGTCGTCATTGTGCCTTTTGTATTTAGTTCTGATGCAATTTCTGTGTTTCATCGTCAATAAGAAAGTCATAGGGATACAGTAATTCTAAAGTGAAGCATCGGAATCTACAACTAGTGTCACAGGAATGGTTCAAACCATAGTCAGTAAGAAGAGTCAGTCTTCTTGTACTTAAGTCGGCATTGTGCCTTTTGGATTTAATTCCGATGCAATATCTGTGTTTTATCGTCAACAAGAAGGTCCAAGGGATACAGTAAACCTACAGTGGAGCACCGGAATCTATAACTAGTGTCACAGGAATGGTTCAAAACATAGACAGTGAGAAGAGTTTGTCTTCCTGTACTTAAGTCGGCATTGTGCCCTTTTAAATTTAATTCCGATGCAATTTCTGTGTTTCGTCGCCAATAAGAAGGTCCAAAGGATACAGTAAACATGAAGTGAAGCAACGGAATATATAACTAATGTCACAGGAAACGTTCAAAACATAGACAGTAGGAAGTTTCAGTCTTCTTGTACTTAAGTCGGTATTGTGCCTTTTGATTTTAGTTCCGATGCAATTTCTGTATTTCATCGTCAATAAGAAGGTCCAAGGGATACAGTAAACCTGAAGTGAAGCATCGGAATCTACAACTAGTGTCACAGGAATGGTTCAAAGCATAGTCAGTAAGAAGAGTCAGTCTTCTTGTACTTAAGTCGGCATTGTGCCTTTTGTATTTGTATCCGATGCAATTTGTTTGTTTCATCGTCAATAAGAAGGTCGGACGGATACAGTAAACCTGAAGTGAAGCATCGGAATCTCTAACTAGTGTCACAGGAATGGTTCAACACATAGTCAGTAAGAACAGTCAGTCTGCTTGTACTTAAGACGGCATTGTGCCATTTCTAATTAATTCCGATGCACTATCTGTGTTTCATCGTCAATAAGACGGTCCAAGGGATACAGTAAACCTCAAGTGAAGCATCGGAATCTATAACTACTGTCACTGGAATGGTTCAAAACATAGACAGTAGGTAGAGTCAGTCATCTTGTACTTAAGTTGGCATTGTGCCTTTTGTATTTAATTCCGATGCAATTTCTGTGTTTCGTCGCCAATAAGAAGGTTCAAAGGATACAGTAAACCTGAAGTGAAGCATCGGAATCCATAACCAATGTCACAGGAATCGTTCAAAACATAGACAGTAGGAAGAGTCAGTCTTCTTGTACTTAAGTCGGCATTGTACGTTTTGTATTTAGTTCCGATGCAATTTCTGTGTTTCATCGTCAATACGAAGGTCCTAGGGGTACAGTAAACCTGAAGTGAAGCATCGGAATCTTCAACTAGTGTCACAGGAATGGTTCAAAACATAGTCAGTAAGAAGAGTCAGTCTTCTTGTACTTAAGTCAGCATTGTGCGTTTAGTATTTGTTTCCGATGCAATTTCTGTGTTTCATCGTCAATAAGAATGTCCAAGGGATACAGTAAACCTGAAATGAAGCATCGGAATCTGTAACTAGTGTCACAGGAATGGTTCATCACATAGTCAGTAAGTATAGTCAGTCTGCTTGTATTTAAGACGGCATTGTGCCTTTTCTATTTAATTCCGATGCAATTTCTGTGTTTCATCGTCAATAAGATCGTCAGAGGGATACAGTGAACCTGAGGTGAAGCATCGGAATCTATAACTAGCGTCACTGGAATGGTTCAAAATATAGACAGTAGGAAAAGTCGGTCTTCCTTTACTTAAGTCGGCATTGTGCCTTTTGTATTTAATTCCGATGCAATTTCTGTGTTTCGTCGCCAATAAGAAGGTCCAATGGATACAGTAAACCTGAAGTGAAGCATCGGAATCCACAACTAATGTCACAGGAATCGTTCAAAACATAGACAGTAAGAAGAGTCAGTCTTCTTGTACTTAAGTCGGCATTGTGGATTTTGTATTTAATTCCGATGCAATTTCTGTGTTTCATCGTCAATAGGAAGGTCCAAGGGATACAGTAAACCTGAAGTGAAGCATCAGAATCTATAACTAGTGTCACAGGAATGGTTCAAAACATAGACAGTGGGAAGAGTCAGTCTTCTTATACGGAAGTTGGCATTGTGCCTTTGGTATTTAATTCTGATGCACTATCTGTGTTTAATCGTCAATAAGAAGGTCCAAGGGATACAGTAAACCTGAAATAAAGCATCGGAATCTACAACTAGTGTCAAAGGAATGGTTCAAAACATAGACAGTAGGAAGATTCAGTCTACATGTACTTAAGTCGGCATTGTGCCTTTTGTATTTATTTCCTATGCAATTTCTGTGTTTCATCGTCAACACGAAGGTCAGAGGGATACAGTAAACCTGAAGTGAAGCATCGGAATCAATAACTAGTGTCACAGGAATGGTTCAAAACATACTCAGTAAGAAGAGTCACTCTTCTTGTACTTAAGTCGGCATTGTGCCTTTTGTATTTAATTCCTATGCAATTTCTGTGGTTCATCGTCAATAAGAAGGTCAGAGGGATACAGTAAACCTGAAGTGAATCATCGGAATCTATAACTAGTGTCACAGTAATTGTTCAAAGCATAGACAGTTTGAAGAGCCAGTCTTCTTGTACTTAAGTCGGCACTGTGCGCTTAACAATTTAATTCCGAAGCAATTACTGTGTTTCATCGTCAATAAAAAAGTCAGACGGATACAGTAAACCTGAAGTGAAGCATCGGAATCTCTAACTAGTGTAACAGGAATGGTTGAACACATAGTCAGTAAGAAGACTCAGTCTGCTTGTACTTAAGAAGGCATTGTGCCTTTTGTATTTAATTCCGATGCAATATCTTTGTTTCATCGTTAATAAGGAGGTCAGAGGGATGCAGTAAACCTGAAGTGAAGCATCGTAATCTGCAACTAGTGTCACAGGAATGGTTCAAATCATAGACAGTAAGAAGAGTCAATCTTCTTGTACTTAAGTCGGCATTGTGCCTTTTGTATTTAATTCCGATGCAATTTCTGTGTTTCATCGTCAGTAAGAATGTCCAAGGGATACAGTAAACCTGAAGTGAAGCATCGGAATCTATAACTAGTGTCACAGGAATGGAACAAGGTATAGTCTGTAAGAAGAGTCAGTCTTCTTGTACTTAAGTCGGCATTGTGCCATTTGTATTTAATTCCGAAGCAATTTCTGTGTTTCATCGTCAGTTAGAATGTCCAAGGGATACAGTAAACCTGATGTGAAGCATCGGAATCTATAACTAGTGTCACAGGAATGGTTCAAAACATAGACAGTAAGAGGAGTCAGTCTTCTTGTACTTAAGTCGGCATTGTGCCATTTTCAATTTAAGTCCGATGCAAATACGGTGTTTCATCGTCAATACGAAGGTCAGAGGGATACAGTAAACCTGAAATGAAGTATCGGAATCTGTAACTAGTGTCACTGGAATGGTTCAACACTTAGTCAGTAAGAACAGTCAGTCTGCTTGTACTTAAGTCGGCATTGTGCCTTTTGTATTTAATTCCGATGCAATATCTGTGTTTCATCGTTAATAAGGAGGTCAGAGGGATACAGTAAACCTGAAGTGAAGCATCGTAATCTGCAACAAGTGTCACAGGAATGGTTCAAAACATAGACAGTAAGAAGAGTCAGTCTACTTGTACTTAAGTCGGCATTGTGCCTTTTGTATTTAGTTCCGTTGCAATTTCTGTGTGTCATCGTCAATGAGACGGTGAGAGGGATACAGCTAACCTGAAGTGAGGCATCGGAATCTCTAACTAGTGTCACAGGAATGGTTCAACACATAGGTAGTAAGAAGAGTCAGTCTTCCTGTACTTAAGTCGGCATTGTGTTTTTTGTATTTAATTCCGATGCAATTTCTGTGTTTCATCGTCAACAAGAAGGTCCAAGGAATACAGTAAACCCGAAGTTGAGCATCGGAATCTATTTCTAGTCTCACAGGAATGGTTCAAAACATAGTCAGTAAGAAGAGTCAGTCTTCTTGTACTTAAGTCGGCATTGTGCCTTTTGTATTTGGTTCCGATGCAATTTCTGTGTTTCATCGTCAAAACAAAGGTCAGAGAGATACAGTAAACCTGAGGTGAAGCATCGGAATCTATAACTAATATCACAGGAATGGTTGAAAACATAGACAGTAGGAAGAGTCAGTCTTCTTGTACTTAAGTTGGCATTGTGCCTTTTGTATTTAATTCCGATGCACTATCTGTGTTTCATCGTCAATAAGAAGGTCCAAGGGGTACAGTAAACCTGAAATGAAGCATCTGAATCTATAACTAGAGTCACAGGAGTGGTTCAAACATAGACAGTAGGAAGATTCAGTCTACATGTACTTAAGTCGGCATTGTCCCTTTTGTATTTATTTCCGATGCAATTTCTGTGTTTCATCGTCAATACGAAGGTCAGAGGGATACAGTAAACCTGAAGTGGAGCATCGGAATCTATAACTAGTGTCACAGGAATGGTTCAAAACATAGACAGTAAGAAGAGTCGGTCTTCTTGTACTTAAGCCGGCATTGTGCCCTTTGTATTTAATTTCGAAGCAATTTCTGTGTTTCATCGTCAATAAGAAGGTCCAAGGGATACAGTAAACCTGAAGTGGAGCATCGGAATCTATAACTAGTGTCACAGGAATGGTTCAACACATAGTCAGTAAGAAGAGCCAGTCTGCTTGTACTTAAGACGGCATTGTGCCTTTTCTATTTAATTCCGATGCAATTTCTGTGTTTCGTCGAAAATAAGAAGGACCAAAGGAAACAGTAATCCTGAAGTGAAGCATCGGAATCTAAAACTAATGTCACAGGATTTGTTCAAAACATAGACAGCAGGAAGAGTCAGTCTTCTTGTACTTATGTCGGCATTGTGCCTTTTGTATTTAGTCCCGATGCTGTTTCTGAGTTGCATCGTCAATAAGAAGGTCCTAGGGATACAGTAAACCTGAAGTGAAGCATCGGAATCTACAACTAGTGTCACAGGAATGGTTCAAATCATAGTCAGTAAGAAGAGTCTGTCTTCTTCCACTTAAGTCGGCATTGTGCCTTTTATATTTATTTCCGATGCAATTTTTGTGTTTCATCGTCAGTAAGAAGGTCCAAGGGATACAGTAAACCTGAAGTGAAGCATCGGAATATATAACTAGGGTCACAGGAATGGATCAAGATATAATCAGGAAGAACAGTCAGTCTTCTTGTACTTAAGTCGGCATTATGCCTTTTGTATTTAATTCCGATGCAATTTCTGCATTTCATCGTCAATAAGAAGGTCCAAGGGATAGAGTAAACCTGAAGTTAAGCATCGGAATCCATAACTAGTGTCACAGGAATGGTTCAATGCATAGACAGTAGGAAGAGACAGTCTTCTTGTACATAAGTCGGCATTGTGCCTTTTCAATTTAATTCCGATGCAATTTCTGTGTATCGTCGTCAATAAGAAGGTCCAAGGGATACAGTAAACCTGAAGTGAACATCGGAATCTATAACTAGTGTCACAGGAATGGTTCATAACATAGTCTGTAAGAAGAGTCAGTCTTCCTGTACTTAAGTCGGCATTGTGCCATTTGTACTTAATTCAGATGCTATTTCTGTTTTCATCGTCAATAAGAACGTCAGAGGGACACAGTAAACCTGAAGAGAAGCATCGTTATCTATAACTAGTGTCACAGGAATGGCTCCAAACATAGTCAGTTAGAAGAGTCAGTCTTCTTTTACTTAAGTCGGCATTGTGTTTTTCTATTTAATTCCGATGCAATTTCAGAGTTTCATCGTCAATAAGAAGGTCCAAGGGATACAATACAGCTGAAGTGAAGCATCGGAATCTATAACTAGTGTCACAGTAATGGTTCAAATCATAGTGGGTAAGAAGAGTCAGTCTACTTGTATTTAAGTCGGCATTGTGCCTTTTGTATTTAATGCCGATTCAATTTCTCTGTTTCATCGACAATAAATTGGTCAGAGGGATACAGTAATCCTGAAGTGAGGCATCAGAATCTAGAACTATAGTCACAGGAATGGATCAAAATATGGTCAGTAGGAAGAGTCAGTCTTCTTGTACTGAAGTCGGCATTGTGCTTTTTCTATTTAATTCCGATGCAATTTCTGTGTTTCATCGTCAAAAATAAAAATAGGAGGGATACAGTAAAACCGAAGTGAGGCATCGGAATCTATAACTAGTGTCACAGGAATGGTTCAAAACATAGACAGTAGGAAGAGTCAGTCTTCTTGTACTTAAGTTGGCATTGTGCTTTTTGTATTTAGTTCCGATGCAATTTCTATGTTTCATCGTCAATAAGAAGGTCAGAGGGATACAGTAAACCCGAAGTGAACATCGGAATCTATAACTAGTGTCACAGGAATGGTTCAAAACATTGTCTGTAAGAAGAGTCAGTCTTCTTGTACTTGAGTCGGCATTGTGCCATTTGTATTTAATTCCGATGCAATTTCTGTGTTTCATCGTCAACAAGAAGGTCCAAGGGATACAGTAAACCTGAAGCTGAGCATCAGAATCTATAACTAGTCTCACAGGAATGGTTCAAAACATAGACAGTAAGAAGATTCAGTCCTCTTGTACTTAAGTCGGCATTGTGCCCTTTTCAATTCAATTCCGATGCAATTACTGAGTTTCATCGTCAATACGAAGGTCAGAGGGATACAGTAAGCCTGAAGTGAAGCATCGGAATCTCTAACTAGTGTCACAGGAATGGTTCAACACATAGTCAGTAAGAAGAGTCAGTCTTCGTGTACTTAAGTCGGCATTGTGCCTTTTGTATTTAGTTCCGATGCAATTTCTATGCATCATCGTCAATAAGAAGGCTCTAGGTTTACAGTAAACCTGAAGTGAAAGATCGGAATCTTCAACTAGTGTCACAGGAATGGTTCAAAACATAGTCAGTATGAAGAGTCAGTCTTCTTGTGCTTAAGTCGGCATTGTGCCTTTTGTATTTAATTCCGGTGCAATTTCTGTGTTTCATCGTCAGTTAGAAGGTCCAAGGGATACAGTAAACCTGAAGTTTAGCATTGGAATCCATAACTAGTGTCACAGGAATGGATCAAGGTATAGTCAGTAAGAAGAGTCAGTCTTCCTGTACTTAAGTCGGCATTGTGCCTTTTCTATTTAATTCCGATGCAATTTCTGTGTTTCATCGTCAAAAGGAAGGTCAGAGAGATACAGTAAACCTGAAATGAAGCATCGGAATCTATAACTAGTGGCACAGGAATGGTTCAAAACATAGACAGTATGTAGAGTCAGTCTTCTTGTACTTAAGTTGGCATTGTGCCTTTTGTATTTAATTCCGATGCACTATCTGTGTTTCATCGTCAATAAGAAGGTCCAAGGGATACAGTAAACCTGAAATGAAGCATCGGAATCAATATCTACTGTCACAGGAGTGGTTCAAACATAGACAGTAGGAGGATTCAGTCTACATGTACTTAAGTCGGCATTGTGCCTTTTGCATTTATTACCGATGGAATTTCTGTGTTTCATCGTCAATACGAAGGTCAGAGGGATACAGTAAACCTGAAGTGAAGCATCGGAATCTATAACTAGCGTTACAGGAATGGTTCAAAACATAGTCAGAAAGAAGAGTCAGTCATCTTGTACTTAAGTCGGCATTGTGCCCTTTGTATTTAATTTCGATGCAATTTCTGTGTTTCATCGTCAATAAGATGGTCCAAGGGATACAGTAAACAGTGGAGCATCGGAATCTATAACTAGTGTCACAGGAATGGTTCAAAACATAGACAGCAAGAAGAGTCGGTCTTCTTGTACTTAAGTCGGCATTGTGCCCTTTTAAATTTAATTCCGATGCAATTACTGTGTTTCATCGTCAATAAAAAGGTCAGAGGGATACAGTAAACCTGAAGTGTAGCATCGGAATCTCTAACTAGTGTAACAGGAATGGTTCAACACATAGTCAGTAAGAAGAGTCCGTCTGCTTGTACTTAAGACGGCATTGTTCCTTTTCTATTTAATTCCGATGCAATTTCTGTGTTTCATCGTCAATAAGAAGGTCAGAGGGATACAGTGAATCTGAGGTGAAGCATCGGAATCTATAACTAGTGTCACAGGAATGGTTCAAAACATAGACAGGAAGGAGAGTCAGTCTTCTTGTGCTTAAGTCGGCATTGTGCCTTTTCTATTTAATTCCGATGCAATTTCTGTGTTTCGTCGAAAATAAGAAGGTCCAAAGGATACAGTAAATCCTGAAGTGAAGCATCGGAATCTAAAACTAATGTCACAGGATTCGTTCAAAACATAGACAGTAGGAAGAGTCAGTCTTCTTGTACTTATGTCGGCATTGTGCCTTTTGTATTTAGTTCCGATGCTGTTTCTGAGTTTCATCGTCAATAAGAAGGTCCTAGGGATACAGTAAACCTGAAGTGAAACATCGGAATCGATAACTAGTGTCACAGGAATGGTTCAAAACATAGTCAGTAAGAAGAGTCAGTCTTCCTGTACTTAAGTCGGCATTGTGCCTTTTGTATTTAATTCCGATGCAATTTATGTGTTTCATCGTCAATACGAAGGTCCGAGGGATACAGTTAACCAGAAGTGCAGCATCAGAATCTATAACTAGTGTCACAGGAATGGTTCAAAACATAGACAGTAAGAAGAGTCAGTCTTCTTGTACTTAAGTCGGCATTGTGGCTTTTGTATTTAATTCCGATGCAATATCTGTGTTTCATCGTTAATAAGAAGGTCAGAGGGATACAGTAAACCTTAAGTGAAGCAGCGGAATCTACAACTAGTGTCACAGGAATGGTTCAAATCACAGTCAGTAAGAAGAGTCAGTCTTCTTGTACTTAAGTCGGCATTGTGCCTTTTATATTTATTTCCGATGCAATTTCTGTGTTTCATCGTCAGTAAGAAAGTCCGAGGGATACAGTAAACCTGAAGTGAAGCATCGGAATAAATAACTAGGGTCACAGGAATGGATCAAGATATATTCAGTAAGAACAGTCAGTCTTCTTGTACTTAAGTCGGCATTGTGCCTTTTGTATTTAATTCCGATGCAATTTCTGCATTTAATCGTCAATAAGAAGGTCCAAGGGATACAGTAAACCGGAAGTGAAGCATCGGAATCCATAACTAGTGTCACTGGAATGGTTCAAAGCATAGACAGTAGGAAGAGACAGTTTTCTTGTACATTAGTCTGCATTGTGCCTTTTCAATTTAATTCCGATGCAATTTCTGTGTTTCGTCGTCAATATGAAGGTCCAAGGGATACAGTAAACCCGAAGTGAAGCATCGGAATCTATAACTAGCGTCACAGGAATGGTTAAAACATAGACAGTAAGAAGAGTCAGTCTTCTTGTACTTAAGTCGGCATTTTGCCTTTTGTATTTAATTCCGATGCTATTTCTGTGTTTCATCGTCAATAAGAAGGGCCAAGGGATACAGTAAACCTGAAGTAAAGCATCGAAATCTGTAACTAGTGTCACAGGAATGGTTCAAAACAAAAAAAAAAGTAAGAAAAGTCAGTTTTCTTGTACTGAAGTCGGCATTTTGCCTTTTGTATTTAATTCCGCTGCATTTTCTGTGTTTCATCGTCAATAAGAAGGTCAGAGGGATACAGTAAACCTGAGAAAAGTATCGGAATCTATAACTAGTGTCACAGGAATGTTTCAAAACATAGTCAGTAAGGAGAGTCAGTCTTCTTGTACTTAAGTCGGCATTGTGCCTTTTCTATTTAATTCCGATGCAATTTCTGTGATTCATCGTCAAAAAGAAGGTCCAAGGGATACAGTAAACCTGACGTGAAGCATCGGAATCTATAACTAGTGTCACAGGAATGGTTCAAAACATAGACAGTAGTCAGAGTCAGTCTTCTTGTACTTAAGTTGGCATTGTGCCTTTTGTATTTAATTCCGATGCACTATCTGTGTTTCATCGTCAATACGCCGGTCCAAGGGATACAGTAAACCTGAAATGAAGCATCGGAATCTATAACTAGTGTCACAGGAATGGTTCAAACATAGAAAGTAGGAAGATTCAGTCTACATGTATTTTAGTCGGCATTGTGCCTTTTGTATTTATATCCGATGCAATTTCTATGTTTCATCGTCAATAAGGTCAGAGGGATACAGTAAACCTGAAGTGAGGCATCGGAATGTCTAACTAGTGTCACAGGAATGGTTCAACACATAGTCAGGAAGAAGAGTCAGTCTGCTTGTACTTAAGACGGCATTGTGCCTTTTCGATTTAATTCCGATGCAATTTCTGTGTTTCATCGTCAATAAGATCGTCTGAGGGATACAGTGATCCTGAGGTGAAGCTTCGGAATCTATAACTAGCGTCACAAGAATGGTTCAAAACATAGACAGTAGGAAGAGTCTGTCTTCTTGTACTTAAGTCGGCATTGTGCCTTTTGTATTTAGTTCCGATGCAATTTCTGTGTTTCATCGTCAATACGAAGGTCCTAGGGTTACTGTAAACCTGAAGTGAAGCATCGGGTTCTTCAACTAGTGTAACAGGAATGGTTTAAGCATAGTCAGTAAGAAGAGTCAGTCTTCTTGTACTTAATTCGGCATTGTGCCTTTTGTATTTAATTCCGATGCAATTTCTGTGTTTCATCGTCAATAAGAAGGTCTAAGGGATACAGTAAACCTGAAGTGAAGCATCGTAATCAATAACTAGTGTCAGAGGAATGGATCAAGAAATAGTCAGTAAGAAGAGTCAGTCTTCTTGTACTTAAGTCGGCATTGTGCCTTTTCTATATAATTCCGATGATCCAGACAATAAGGGATTTTACTTTATTATATGAGCCTCCAACCAGTAACTTCATTTTTCCATTGCGGCCAAGCCACTGCCGGCAGCGTTAGCTGCCTGTAAATTCTTTCGTTCCACGGTTTAGTAACAGGAAGTCAGCACCGAGAAAGGGCACCTTGTTCACGCGCCTCTCTCGTGTGCTGACGAGGTAACGCCGTCCCAGGCGTCGCGTAGCAGGCAACGCTCTGGAAAGTTTCATGCCGCCCGCACGGTTTGCTCGGTCCTGACCAATGAGGGTGGAGGAAGCCGCGTGGTGCGTCGAACATACCCGGCCGCCCGTCGCCGGGCCCGCTCTCTTGTATTCTTGCTCACCCGCGAGTCGGATGCGCGCCCTGTAGCATTAATCATCTCCCGCTTCTCCCGGTGCTGCGGCACTGTGGACTTAGTTTTGGCAGACAACCACTTTCGGTAGCTTCGCGAACAATGTTCGCCAAATTGTAAGCTCTGGCTCACCCTCACCTCCCTAGGCCTATGTAGCCTCTTTCATCATGCTTTAGCCAATAAATGGCCTTTCTCTAAAAATTACACTATTATTCCATAACGCCCACCGCCTGCCCATACCCGCCATCCTGTACAATTGGTGTCAGAAGTTTGGATCCGTTCCCGTAGTGACTTTGTCGCTACACTAAATTTCTCCCGGCTAGACGCCGTACACTTCGCGCACGGAATGCGCCAACCGGCCGCCACGTTTGCTCCGCGTGGGCCGTGGCAGCTCCACTAAACACGCACAGGGCGCGCGCTGCAGCGAGGCAGCCCACGCTAGTCAGCCACGTGAGCCGGACGCCGCCGCGCTGCCCGCTGCCTGAGTTCGAGGGGCCTGCGCTGCGCTGCGCGACCTGCCGGGCCGCCGTCATCCGCCGCTGTCACCGACGCGCCAGGGGCTGCCGCCATCGCCGACCGGCCGAGCCAGCGCCGTCCGCCGCCAACACATTCGCCGCCGCCCGAGGGTCCGGACGCCGCCGCCGCCGCCGCAGCCACTGCACCACGCCGTCGCCGCCACCAATGCGTCGCACCGCCTCCATCGCCATGTAAGTCGCCGCGATGCTTACAACTATAGCTTCGACGATCTTCCGCCGCTGGATTGAGAATCTTTGTGGCCGTCCTTTTTTTGTAACAATCATTACTTTTTTCTGGTCACTAGCGTCCCATAAATTTGTAAACATGCCGATAGGGACACGAGCGACGGAACGGGATACCCCCGTAGAGGCACCCGCCTCGCAAGACCCGCTCGAGGCCATAAATTCGCAAATGCGCCAGTTATTCGCACAAAATCTGGAGCTACTTGAGCAAAACCGCGTCTTGAAACAGACGCTGGAAGCTAGTGCGCGAACTTCCATACCTGTGGCTAGCTCCACCCCTGTAACAAATGCTCAAACAGAGGCAACTAACACTAATTCTGTCTCTAATACAAACGCCACAATTTCTGCTAACATGGCGACTGTAAGCAATTTTCCTGCGGCTGATTTCATTCCCACCTTTTCTGGGAAGTCCCACGAAAATGTAGCTATGTTCTTACAAAATATTCGTGATGTGGGTCGCACGTGTGCCTGGCCGGATGATCTATTGGTCAATGTAGCCAGACTCAAGTTGGCAGGGGAAGCCCGAATGTTCATAGAAACAGTGGACGAATTGCGTGACACGCACGAATTTGAAATATTGGCCCGCGGATTGACTATGCGTTATACCGATACCAGAGGTACCACATATTACAGAGATCAATTATCAACCCAGAAGCCTAATGAGGATTTTGATGCCTTTGCAGATCGCATACGTGCAGTGTCTTGTCATACCTACAAGCTAGGTGAAAATGCCAGTGAAAACAGAATTTTACGCTCAGAAGCCGAAGCGCATGCAATTGATGCATTTGTTCGCGGTATTGACCCCCGCATTGGAGGAGAAGTCAAAGCTGCCTCCCCCACTTCTCTGTTTGAAGCTGTTCGTTTGGCAATGCTTCGCGAAGAGGTGTTGCGTTTTTGCGCTGCCGCCCCGCGCCCATCGGACCCAGTACCGGTCCCAGCAAAAGAAGTATTTTGTCAGCGTTGTGGGAAGCCCAACCATACGGCAATGCGCTGTCGCGCACCGTATTGCACTATTTGCCAGACAGTAGGTCATGCTAATAATGTTTGCTCCACAAAGTCACCATTTTCAAATCAGATGCGCGGCCACCGCCGCAACGCGGGGTCGAATCAGGGAAACGCTTGGGGGGCAGGTTCCGCCACCCACCCGCGCCCCCGCAAAAATAATACACCCGGTTAGGACCGAAAAATGCAAAGAGGTGGAACACGTTAGTCTATTTGGCGTACTCGGGAACAAATCAGTTAGAATTTTAGTTGATACTGGTGCTCAAGTTAGTGTATTGTTTGTGGAGAAAAATGATCGAAGGGTGTTACAGCCACCCCGGTACAATATCAGTGGCCTTGGAGAGGAAGTAATTGTCCCTGCAGGTTCGTGTGTAGTGAATCTGCAAATAGACGGTGGTAAATACAGTCTGAGGATGGAGGTAGTGAGGCTAAAGAAGGGTGAATTTGACATCATACTAGGGAATGACTTCCTGCACCGTTATCAGGGGATAGTGGACTATCGAACGCGAACTGTGCAGTTCGGCGAAGCAATTCACCGATTTGGCAGTGCGCACCCCCGTCAGACGCGAGGGAGCTGCGAAAGGCGCCGTTCACAGTCTCCCATAAATCTGCAGATGTGGGCGATAAAAACCACTGACCCTGTGAGGATAAAAGGCGGAAGTGGAAAGATTCTCTGGATAGATGTGAAAAATCAAGAACAGCCTAATACAGACATTCTGGTTGACCCGCTCACCCAGACTGATGTTTTAGATCGTCAGTCAGTACATATAAAGAGAAGTATCTGCCGTCCGGAAAGGAGACAGAAGGGTTTTGCGATACCAGTAAGTATAGATAATTTTGGTGTAGAAGATGTTGTGATACCGAAGGGTACTATTGTTGCCAGTGGTCAGGAAATTTTTGAGGAAATAAGAGGAGCTGACAAGCAACGAAATAAAGATAAGAAAGGCAGGAAAGGAAAGAAATGTTCAGTTAGAGAAGTGCGATATGTCGCGTCGACGATAAGGAGTCAGTTAGCAGAGAAGTTAGGTCATTTAAACAGTGAGGAGAAAAGGATGTTGCAGCCGGTATTAGGGGAATTTTCGTGGTTGTTTGAAGAGAGGCAGTTTCTACCGGCTACGGATTTGGTTCAGCACGAAATTCCGACCGGAGAAGCTCGGCCAATTGCACAAAAACCTTACCGAATACCATATAATTTGCAGTCTGTAGTTGAAGATACGATTCAGCAGCAATTAGCAGCAGGAATCATACAACCCTCCTCGAGTGCGTGGGCATCCCCCGTGGTCGTTGTGCCAAAGAAATCAGTAAATGGGGAGAAAGCCTATCGCCTATGTGTCGATATGCGGGCAGTAAATCGGGTAACGACACCAGACACATATCCGTTACCGCGCATTGATGAAGCATTGGACCGATTGGGCAACCGTAAGTATTTTACCACCCTTGATTTGCGTTCTGGGTACCATCAGATCCCTGTTGCACCCCAGGACCGCCATAAAACTGCTTTTGTTGTACCTACAGGATTGTATGAATTTGTAAGGATGCCATTTGGATTGAGAAACGCCCCTGCCACTTTTCAAAGATTTGCAGACTTGCTGCTGCGTGGGTTGAAACCTACAACCTGCTTGGTGTATTTAGATGACATTATTATTTTTTCTAAAACGATAAAAGAACATGCAGAAAGACTGAGGGATGTTTTGCAAATGTTAAAAGGAGCTCATTTGAGTGTAAAATTAGAAAAGTGTGCTTTCGCCCAGTCACAAGTACAATATTTAGGTCATATAATAAGTGGAGAAGGTGTCAAACCGGACCCCCGTCTGACCACCGCAGTAAAGGAATTTCCAACACCGACATATGTCAAAGAACTACAGTCATTTTTAGGCCTTGCAAACTACTACAGACGTTTCGTGAATAATTATGCCACCCTTGCTAAGCCCCTGACTGATTTATTGAAAAAAGGAGTTAGTTTTATTTGGACCAAAGAATGTGATAAAGCTATGCAACAAATTCAACATGTTTTAACTAGAGCCCCTGTACTAGCGTACCCGGATTTTGAAAAACCATTCATACTGTCAGTGGACGCCTCAGATTATGCTGTAGGAGCCATCCTGTCACAAGAGATAGATGGCGAAGAACGACCAGTTGGTTATGCGTCTCGACAGCTTAATAAAGCAGAGTCAAATTACAGCACAACTGAGAAGGAACTACTAGCACTCATGTTTGGTGTAACTTATTTACGATGTTATTTGTATGGGAGAAAATTCACTGTCATCACTGATCACGCCGCGTTACAGTGGATGTTGAGCTTAAAAGACCCTAGTAGTAGGCTAACTCGTTGGGCTTTGAAATTGAGCGAATTTGAGTATGAGGTGAAACACAAACCGGGCAAGTTACATCAGAACGCCGACGCATTAAGCCGAAAGGTCAGAGTGATCGTAGCTAATGACGTTTCTATTGAAGAATTAAGGGAGGCACAGCAAAGAGACGTCGAATGTCAGAAATATGTGGCTTTGCCTGAATTTTCCGTTGAAGATGGAATTTTATATCGAAAGACCCACTTGAGTAAACAGACAGTAATCCCGAAAGAATTACGTTCCAAGATTATCGCACAGTGTCACGATAGCCTGCAGGCATGTCATAACGGCCTTCGAGCCACAAACTGCCGAATAGCCGCCCGTTATTTCTGGGCAGGAAGACGGAAAGACGTGCAAAAGTATATACAAAATTGTCTACCTTGTGTTAAGAGGTCCTTACCACCTCGAACGAAAGTGCCTTTACAGCAGGAACCGGAAGCCACTTATCCCTGGGCAGTAGTAGCAGCAGATATTGTCGGTCCTTTCCCTGTGAGCCCCCAAAATAATCGGTATATTCTGTCCCTTATAGATCATTTCTCTAGGTTCTTGATTCTCATTCCTATACCAGATATGTCCGCTGAAACAGTAGCGCGTGCTTTTGTCACCCATTTGGTGTTACCATACGGAAGCCCTGAAGCTGTACTCACAGACCAGGGTACGAATTTCATGTCTGCGGTATTTACCGAAGTTTGTCGGTTATTGCGAATTAAAAAGTGGCGAACGACACCGTTCCACCCAAAGCAAACGGTCGCCTGGAGCGAGTCCACCGCACCGTTATGCGCATGCTGTCTTACTATGTTAATAAACATCACTCTGACTGGGATAAGTATGTTCAATACGTTACGTCAGCATATAACAGCCGTGTCCATGAAGCTACAGGGTACTCACCTTATGAAGCAGTATATGGCCGCCCTATGAATTCGCCTTTTGAAATTGACAAACTGCCCCCTGGAATTAAATCCAAAGATGTGAAAGGTCTAGCTCGACGTCTAAAATCCATTTGGAAAAAAGTAAGAGGGAACAATGCCCGAGCCACCGCCCAACAGTTAAAGAGAAGTAATCAAAAAGCAAAAATGCCTGAGTACAAGGTAGGAGACCTACTTATGTTGAGCAATCCAGTAGTAAAAAAGGGAAGAACCAAAAAGTTTACACCTACTTATGAAGGACCGTACCGTATCATCCGGCTTACTTCACCAGTAAATGCGGAAATTCAGTTAGCGGAACGCACAGTGATCGTTCATTTTGACAGAGTGAAACTGTATAAAGGACCCGAGCCACCCCCACCTAACAGTGAAACCGGGCCTATTACGCCAGTAGTTCCACCCAAAAAAGCAAGAAAGAAGGTAATACAACCGCCTAGACAGCAACGTAGATATGCTCTAAGGTCAAACCCCTATGATTTGCGTTCCTGAAAGTAGGTCTGGAATGGTATATAAACAGTTGGAAAAGTCCTGCATGCAGCAAGAGAATTAATTGACGGAAAACACCGTAGTTACTATACATTTAATTAAATTGTGCATGTTAGTTATAAGTAGACATAAGAATTGGCAACTGTTGGTAACTGGTAATAGAATTTATGACGTCACATGTTAATGGAAGTGACTGAAGTTATGTAATCATTTTGTCTTGTCATTTAACGTCTCCAGTAATGTTATCGTAGCAGTCGAGAATTAAAACCACAAACATTCTTTAATCATGGAATTAAGGGGAAAGTTGTCCTTGTCAACAGAACACTTAGAGAAAGAATCAGTTAATCGGGGATATATCAAAGGGATTCACATTTCACCTATTAATTTAGTGAATAGTGCACGAACACAGGTATTAAAGCTTTACCATAAAAACATGATCGTAATACGCCTTCGTAACTGCCGGTAGATCAGTGACTACATGCAGCCGTCTACCAGTACTTTGAAAGACGCCCTATTACATGTATGTTTTGCTAAATGATCACACAACGATAAAAACATGAATAAATACGTCCAAGTTAAACAACCAATATGTTACTCTAAAGTAAGTCTTCCCCAAGTGCTATTTTATTGTTTTCATGATGCGATGTGAACAGACAACAAGGTAAGTTTTTTGGAACCACGTATTTCTGTATATTAAATGCCACGGAAGGAGTACGTAAATACCTCCACTGTGGTCTACAGCTGTTCACATGCGCCGAGTCCCGCCCTTCCCTGTCAGCTGGCGACGCGGCCCCCTCCCTTCCCTCTCGCCTGCCTGCCGAGAGAGCTGCCATTGCAGTTCCCCCTTCCCCACCCTCCGCCTTTGTCTTTGGCGCGTACAGTATCTGCACCTTTCCCCTCGCCCCTCCACCCCGCCCAACAATCGCCCTGCACGCCGCTTGCGTCAGCCGCGCTACACCTTCGTACGTTGCAGTTTAAACAGCAAACCTAAAGTGATAGTTATAGAAATAAACTCGCCAGCTTCATATCGCCCTGCAGATTTTACTAGTCTGATCTAAAGATGGGGATCTATTTGTATTGTCGGAGAGAGAACTTTTTCGTGGTACGCATTGTCTAAACCATCAGGATTAGAAAACATTGGAATTTCAGATCGATCTCCGGCTATGTTGTATTACCATCACGGTTAATAAACGGATCTATATGGTGTCAAGGAAGCCGGCACTTGCCGCTATATCTGTCCTGTAAACGACCGCTGAGTGGGGAACGCGTTAGCCAAGGAGTTGGGTTTGGAATGCCATTGCAAAATATAGTTTATATAGAAGTCTAACACCTGCCATTTACCTAAATTTTGAAGAACAGAGTGTTTAAGTAAAATAGTTGTAACCCGATAGTTTTGTGACCTCTAACGATTGAAGTTATTAGAGTCCCTTAGAAAAGAACATCCTCCATGCATAACTGTCGTGAACAACATAAGATAACTCTGGAAGGAAATTTTGTGACTGTACCGAGAGACAAACTCCATGCGTAGTAAGAGGACGGACCCAGCGTGAACGCCAGTTATGCAGCCGAGCCAGTGAAACCGGACGCAGCCGTACTGTCAGCTGTGCTGTCAGCAACTTACAATCTCACGAGCGCGACGCGTGTCGCACCTTAGCACCTCAAGCTGCACTGAATCTCTACACAGAAATTCTTAACCATTATATAACGAACCCTATGAATAACGTTATGCACATTTTCAATAGTCAGGAACTTACTTTGCTCCCTACACACTCTTTATATGACAAATGAACTCTAATTTTATAAAAAACCAAAGCACCGACAGGTAAGTCATATCGACGTCTTCCGAGATGCAACTAGCTTCGTCGAGCCGCCAATATTGATTATATGGAAGCAGGTAAGTGAGAGAATGAACAAAAAAGAACAACAAATACACACCGGAACGATTGACTGGGTGACTGATAATCACAAATATTTGCAAAAACAAATCAACATAGGAAACGGTTTATCACACGTTTAATAATTATTGGTCCGTCCATTGAAGGAGACATAAAATCATTTTTCATCAGAATTTTGTTAAAGGAAGTATCAACGTGACATTACACTATTCCACAGCATTACACACAACATTGCCATTACGTAAAGACAGTTTTATTCTAGGAAAAAGTACCAAAGACTATTAGTTGGTATGGAGACACAAACGAGAGCATAAAGGAATACAAAGGGATGCTTACATTCATTTTGCTACGAAATGTAACTGGAGGATAAGGAAGTTTTGTTTGAAGGAAATAATATTTTAAACTTTTGCTTTTGTTACGGTTTTGCCACCGCTTATATCACTATGACGAGTTGCCAATTACTTATGTCAAATTGCTTGTGTCTAATTGATTACGTCCAATTACTTATGTCTAATTACTTGTGTCCAATTACTTAAGTCCATGTATTATCTTATTGTTGTTCATTTTGACTGTTTTATTACTAACTATTTAGAGAATTTTGCTAAAGTTTTGCCAGCACCAGTAATTTAGTATTTGTATCAACCTAGTGTTTCCATGTGTCGCTGTGTTACTATATTGATGAGGATAGTCATTTTGTAGGATTTCAAGTATGCTAGAGTAAGTTCCCGAGTACTGCCAATTATTTGTTTAATAATAATGATGTCTTAGGTAATAAATTGTTTTGGAAGAGTAGTTTAGGATGTAACCATGCTTTATTATCATTTTATTTGAATGTTTATCAGGAGGGACATACCACATGCCTACCCCCGTGATAGATAACGTAAACAGAGTGAATCATACCCCCAGAACGAGCAAGTTTTGGCTATATACCTGGTCTGTTGGATGAACAAGAGAACCACACCCGCAAGGGCACGTACCTTACGTGACGCGGCTGGCACCCGCGCGGTCCCTTAGCTGTCTGTGTCGTTTCTTCACTTTTCCGTTCCGCGACATAGTCTGTTCTACCCACTTTGATCTGTCAACTTTCAACAGACACAAAACTATTCAGCCCAGACTTTGATCTTCCATCTCGAAGAAGAGTTCACGAGAACAGTGTTCCGTGCTCTCTGACGACAGCTGATCAGGCAACGTCAGACGCGAACCGCGTCTAGCCCGCAGCTAAACGCCAGTAAGCGGAAATCTCTGTTCAAAACCTTGAGCCTTCTTTGTTTTCCCGTTGTATTTTCCGAAGGAATACCGACTATTGAAGTAGTAGCATTTAACTGTATGACGTGTCCCAGGACACTGCGAGATAACCAATGATAGACGGAGTTTTAAGCAACCAGCTGGGCCCAAGGAGGCCAGCACCATGGAGTTATAGAGACGGCGAGTTTAGTCGCAAAATGTTGAGAGGATGAAGACGGCGAATTTGGTCGCAAAGTAAAGTTAGTCGCAAGATGTTGAGAGGATAAAGGCGACGAATTTGGTCGCACAGTAAAGTTTTTTTTTTATGTGATGGAAGTCGTGTTTTAGGAAGAAGTAAGTAGCAGCTATCTTGGAATCGCAGAATTGTCGTATACACAGTTAAGTAGGCGATAACGTCGTGTAAGCGATGCGCCTTGCACTGCACCTTCATAAAGGAAAAGTCCTTCAGAAATTACGCTCAAATTATATTGTAATCCAATTTCTTACGCTTTCTGTCTCCACTATGGAAATCTCTAGATTCCCTTCGAGTTTTGTTTCTCTCCTCTCGTTAACAATAGCGTTGACATCCAACGACACAATCTACGCCCCACCTGCACCAAACTGGTGTCACTTTTCTTTGTCAATTTTCCTTGATATTTTCAGCAAAAATGTTGATGCATGAGAAACTTCTCACAATGTAAATGTTATTACACGTAGAGGGTCAGCCCTAAGAGGCACTTAACTTTCTTTGTTTAGTGATATGGAATATGCAGTATATTTAATATGATATTTATGTACTTCATTTTTATATTTTCATGTTTATGTAAGAATTATGTTTGGGCTCAAATGGATTTCATAGGAACTTGGTTACGAACCAACTTACTAATGCATAATGTAATTTTAAACAGAACCCACTGTAACAACTCATCTAGCTTTGTCACGCGTAATCCCACTTCTGTTTTGTTGGTCATTGTTGAAAAAAAAAAAAACATATCGATTACGCATATCTATTCCCCTTTATTCAGTAATGCTATACCCCTTTTTGTGACATTAATATTCGTCACTTTGAAGCACATAAATAGGCTCATCTGGCGCAGGAGACCAAGAACATGTGGAGAGAGCGTAAAATACAGACAGCGCAGTCAACAGCGTCGGTAAGCTTCATCGCTCTCTCTCGCTCTTACACCTGACGCATGCTTCCTGCGACGCGCACGTGCGCACTGCGTTCGCACGTAGCCGCATCGGCTTCGCTTCTCAGCAGCCGCACTGCCCTTGGAAATTATCTGCCGCGCGCCTTTCTCACTTAGCGCGAGATTCGGCCTTGCAGTCAGCTGCCACTCTGACGTAGCCTCCTCGCAGATCTTTAGCAAACGGTTCCTGTTGGAACACCACTTATAACCTTTCATGCCACTACGCATTACTTAGTATTCGCACTCCTTTAATTATGTTTTTTATACCTGAAAGCTCATTCATGATTCCCTTGTCAGCTAACGTTCAAGTTTTACCTAAAAAATCAAATAATCACATCCTAACGTCAATTGATGATTTGCTAAAATATGAAAAAAGGACAAATTTCTTACCTTCGCCTGTTGGCACACTTAAATGAATGGCAAACAGTCGCAAATTAAACCAAACAAAAAAGAGAAAACAAGAACCTATCAGGCATGTGCCCTCCCTTAGTTTTAAGAGTGAAACTGAGATATCAGTTAATGTGGAAAAACTAGTGTAGTGTATTGAAGTGTTCCCTTAGTGATAACTCCCTTTTCAACTGTGTTTTGAAACGTGTGGACCTCCCCTCATACCCCCCCTGCGCTGAGTTCCAGTGCACGGACCTGGCCACGGCCACGCCCCCTACCCGCCGGCAGCCTGCACGCTACCCGCTGAGGACAACACACCACGGCGCCTCGTGCCACTCGCCCTCGCCGTGACTCATCAGTGGTGATGTGTTTATATTTTCAACTTATTCCAACAAAAGAAAAAAAAAGACATTTTTACTTCAACTTAGCAACAAGAACACTTGACATGTTTGTCTAATTCACACTGCTATGTTTTGTTCTAATTTTGTTTTGATATTTTATGATGTTTTGATATTCTATGATGATTTGATGTCTTATGATGATTCTTGCATGCACACAATATTGTTGATGTAAGTCCCCTTGCGACCCTTAGGAGGTCTTTAGAGTCTCTATACCCTCCCATAGATTAAGACCCCTGCCGTCTTCCGTGAGAGCCAATGTTCACTTTCTTTTGCAAGATAAATTTAAATTTGTTTACATTCAAATAATAATTGCATTGAGCGAATTCACATACGTTCTCCGCTCCCACGGAAGGGGGAGGAATGTAAAGGTTGAGCCAGACAATAAGGGATTTTACTTTATTATATGACCCTCCAACCAGTAACTTCATTTTTCCATTGCGGCCAAGCCACGGCCGGCAGCGTTAGCTGCCTGTAAATTCTTTCGTTCCACGATTTAGTAACAGGAAGTCAGCACCGAGAAAGGGCACCTTGTTCACGCGCCTCTCTCGTGTGCTGACGAGGTAACGCCGTCCCAGGCGTCGCTTAGCAGGCAACGTTCTGGAAAGTTCCATGCCGCCCGCACGGTTTGCTCGGTCCTGACCAATCAGAGTGGAGGAAGCCGCGTGGTGCGTCGAACATACCCGGCCGCCCGTCGCCGGGCCCGCTCTCTTGTATTCTTGCTCACCCGCGAGTCGGATGCGCGCCCTGTAGCATTATTCATCTCCCGCCTCTCCCGGTGCTGCGGCACTGTGGACTTAGTTTTGGCAGACAACCACTTTCGGTAGCTTCGCGAACAATGTTCGCCAAATTGTAAGCTCTGGCTCACCCTCACCTCCCTAGGCCTATGTAGCCCCTTTCATCATGCTTTAGCCAATAAATGGCCTTTCTCTAAAAATTACACTATTATTCCATAACGCCCACCGCCTGCCCATACCCGCCATCCTGTACACAATTTCTGTGTTTCACCGTCACAATGAAGGTCAGAGGGATACAGTAAACCTGAAGTGAAGCTTCGGAATCTATAACTAGTGTCACAGGAATGGTTCAAAACATAGACAGTAGGAAGAGTCTGTCTTCTTGTACTTAAGTCGGCATTGTGCCTTTTGTATTAATTTCCTATGCAATTTCTGTGTTTCAACGTCAACACGAAGTTCAGAGGGATACAGTAAACCTGAAGTGAAGCATCGTAATCTAAAACTAGTGTCACAGGAATAGTTTAAAACATACTCAGTAAGAAGAGTCAGTCTTCTTGTACTTAGGTCGGCATTGTGCCTTTTGTATTTAATTCCGATGCAATTTCTGTGTTTCATCGTCAATAATAAGGTCAGAGGGATACAGTAAACCTGAAGTGAAGCATCGGAATCCCTAACTAGTGTATCAGGAATGGTTGAACACATTGTCAGTAAGAAGAGTCAGTCTGCTTGTACTTAAGACGGCATTGTGCCTTTTCTATTTAAATCCGATGCAATCTCTGTGTTTCATCGTCAATAAGGTCAGAGGGATACAGTGAACCTGAGGTGAAGCATCGGAATCTATAACTAGTGTCACAGGAACGGTTCAAACATAGACAGTGGGAAGAATCAGTCTTCTTGCACTTAAGTCGGCATTGTGCCTTTTATATTTAATTCCGATGCAATTTTTGTGTATCGTCGCCAATAAGAAGGTCCAAAGGATACAGTAAACCAGAAGTGAAGCATCGGAATCTATAACTAGTGTCACAGGAGTGGTTCAAAGCATAGTCAGTAAGAAGAGTCAGTCTTCTTGTACTTGATTTGGCATTGTGCCTTTTGTATTTAATTCCGACGCAATATCTTTGTTTCATCGTTAATAAGAAGGTCAGAGGGATACAGTAAACCTGAAGTGAAGCATCGGAATCTACAATAGTGTCACAGGAATGGTTCAAATCATAGTCAGTAAGAAGAGTAAGTCTTCCTGTACTTAAGTCGGCATTGGGCCTTTTGTATTTAATTCCGATTCAATTTCTGTGTTTCATCGTCAGTAAGAAGGTCCAAGGGATACAGTAAACCTGAAGTGAAGCATCGGAATCTATTAATAGTGTAACAACAATGAATCAAGATATAGTCAGTAAGAAGAGTCAGTCTTCTTGTACTTAAGTCGGCATTGTACCTTTTGTATTTATTTCCGATGCAATTTCTGTATTTCATCGTCAATAAGAAGGTCCAAGGGATACAGTAAACCTGAAGTGAAGCATCGAAATCTGTAACTAGTGGCACAGGAATGGTTCAAAACAAAAAAAAAGTAAGAAGAGTCAGTTTTCTTGTACTGAAGTCGGCATTTTGCCTTTTGTATTTAATTCCGCTGCATTTTCTGTGTTTCATCGTCAATAAGAAGGTCCAAGGGATACTGTAAACCTGAAGTGAAGCATCGGAATCTACAACTAGTGTCACAGGAATGGTTCAAAACATAGTCACTAATAAGTCAGTCTTCTTGTACTTAAGTCGGCATTGTGCCTTTAGTATTTAATTTCGATGCAATTTCTGTGTTTCATCGTCAATAAGAAAGTCAAAGGGATACAGTATACCTGAAGTGAAGCATCGGAATCTATAACTAGTGTCACAGGAATGGATCAAGATATAGTCTGTAAGAAGAGTCAGTCTTCTTGTACTTAAGTCGATATTGTGCCTTTTCTATTTAATTCCGATGCAATTTCTGTGTTTCATCGTCAAAACGAAGGTCAGAGGGATACAGTAAACCTGAAGTGAAGACTCGGAATCTATAGCTAGTGTCACAGGAATGGTTCAAAACATAGACAGTAGGTAGAGTCAGTCTTCTTGTACTTAAGTTGGCATTGTGCCTTTTGTATTTAATTCCGATGTACTATCTGTGTTTCATCGTCAATACGACGGTCCAAGGGATACAGTAAACCTGAAGTGAAGCATCGGAATCTATAACTAGTGTCACAAGAATGGTTCAAATCATAGACAGTAAGAAGAGTCAGTCTTCTTGTACTTAATTCGGCATTGTGCCTATGTATTTAATTCCGATGCAATTTCTGTGTTTCATCGTCAATAAGAAGGTCAGAGGGATACAGTAAACCTGAAGTGAAGCATCGAAATCTGTAACTAGTGGCACAGGAATGGTTCAAAACAAAAAAAAAGTAAGAAGAGTCAGTTTTCTTGTACTGAAGTCGGCATTTTGCCTTTTGTATTTAATTCCGCTGCATTTTCTGTGTTTCATCGTCAATAAGAAGGTCCAAGGGATACTGTAAACCTGAAGTGAAGCATCGGAATCTACAACTAGTGTCACAGGAATGGTTCAAAACATAGTCACTAATAAGTCAGTCTTCTTGTACTTAAGTCGGCATTGTGCCTTTAGTATTTAATTTCGATGCAATTTCTGTGTTTCATCGTCAATAAGAAGGTCAAAGGGATACAGTATACCTGAAGTGAAGCATCGGAATCTATAACTAGTGTCACAGGAATGGATCAAGATATAGTCTGTAAGAAGAGTCAGTCTTCTTGTACTTAAGTCGATATTGTGCCTTTTCTATTTAATTCCGATGCAATTTCTGTGTTTCATCGTCAAAACGAAGGTCAGAGGGATACAGTAAACCTGAAGTGAAGACTCGGAATCTATAGCTAGTGTCACAGGAATGGTTCAAAACATAGACAGTAGGTAGAGTCAGTCTTCTTGTACTTAAGTTGGCATTGTGCCTTTTGTATTTAATTCCGATGTACTATCTGTGTTTCATCGTCAATACGACGGTCCAAGGGATACAGTAAACCTGAAATGAAGCATCGGAATCTATAACTAGTGTCACAGGAATGGTTCAAAATATAGATAGTAGGAAGAGTCTGTCTTCTTGTACTTAAGTCGGCATTGTGCCTTTTGTATTTATTTCCTATGCAATTTCTGTGTTTCATCGTCAACACGAAGTTCAGAGGGATACAGTCAACCTGAAGTGAAGCATCGTAGTCTAAAACTAGTGTCACAAGAATAGTTTAAAACATACTCAGTAAGAGGAGTCAGTCTTCTTGTACTTAGGTCGCCATTGTGCCTTTTGTATTTAATTCCGATGCAATTTCTGTGTTTCATCGTCAATAAGAAGGTCCAAGGGATACAGTAAACCTAAAGTGGAGCATCGGAATCTATAACTAGTGTCACAGGTATGGTACAAAACATAGACAGTAAGAAGAGTCAGTCTTCTTGTACTTAAGTCGGCATTGTGCCCTTTTCAGTTTAATTCCGATGCAATTACTGTGTTTCATCGTCAATAAAAAGGCCAGAGGCATACAGTAAACCTGAAGTGAACCATCGGAATCTCTAACTAGTGTAACAGGAATGATTGAACACATAGTCAGTAAGAAGAGTCAGTCTGCTTGTACTTAAGAGGGCATTGTGCCTTTTCTATTTAATTCCGATGCAATTTCTGTGTTTCATCGTCAATAAGAAGGTCCAAGGGATACAGTAAACCTGAAGTGAAGCATCGGAATCTGTAACTAGCGTCACAGGAATGGTTCAAAACATAGACACTAAGAAGAGTCAGTCTGCTTGTACTTAAGACGGCATTGTGCCATTTCAATTTAATTCCGATGCAATTTCTGTGCTTCATCGTCAATAAGAAGGTCAGAGGGATACAGTGAACCTGAGGTGAAGCATCGGAATCTATAACTAGTGTCACATTAATGGTTCAAACATAGACAGTAAGGAGAGTCAGTCTTCTTGTACTTAAGTCGGCATTGTGCCTTTTATATTTAATTCCGATGCAATTTCTGTGTATCGTCGCCAATAAGAAGGTCCAAAGGATACAGTAAACCAGAAGTGAAGCATCGAAATCTATAACTAGTGTCACAGGAATGGTTCAAAGCATAGTCAGTAAGAAGAGTCAGTCTTCTTGTACTTGATTTGGCATTGTGCCTTTTGTATTTAATGCCGACGCAATATGTTTGTTTCATCGTTAATAAGAAGGTCAGAAGGATACAGTAAACCTGAAGTGAAGCATCGGAGTCTATAAATAGTGTAGCAGCAATGGTTCAAGATATAGTCAGTAAGAAGAGTCAGTCTTCTTGTACTTAAGTCGGCATTGTACTTTTTGTATTTAATTCCGAGGCAATTTCTGTATTTCATCGTCAATAAGATGGTCCAAGGGATACAGTAAACCTGAAGTGAAGCATCGGAATCTGTAACTAGTTTCACAAGAATGGTTCAAAACATAGACACTAAGAAACGTCAGTCTGCTTCTACTTAAGACGGCATTGTGCCTTTTCTATTTATTTCCGATGCAACTTCTGTGTTTCATCGTCAATAAGAGGGTCAGAGTGATACGGTGAAACTGAGGTGAAGCATCGGAATCCATAAGTAGTGTCTAAGGAATGGTTTAAAGCATAGAGAGTAGGAAGTGTCAGACTTCTTTTACTTAAGTCGGCATTGTGCCTTTTCTATTTAATTCCGACGTAATTTCTGTGTTTCGTCGCCAATAAGAAGGTCCAAAGGATACAGTAAACCTGAAGTCAAGCATCGGAATCCATAACTTATGTAACAGGAATCGTTCAAAGCATAGACAGTAATAAGAGTCAGTCTTCTTGTACTTAAGTCGGCATTCTGCCTTTTGTATTTAGTTTCGATGCAATTTCTGTGATTCGTCGCCAATATCAAGGTCCAAAGGATACAGTAATCCTGAAGTGAAGCATCGGAATCTATAACTAATGTCACAGGATTCGTTCAAAACATTGACAGTAAGAAGAATCAGTCTTCTTGTACTTAAGTCGGCATTGTGCCTTTTGTATTCAGTTCCGATGCATTTTCTGTGTTTCATCGTCAATAAGAAGGTCCTAGGGATACAGTAAACCTGAAGTGAAGAATCAGAATCAATAACTAGTGTCACAGGAATGGTTCAAAACATAGTCAGTAAGAAGAGTCAGTCTTCTTGTACTTAAGTCGGCATTGTGCCTTTTGTATTTAATTCCGATGCAATTTATGTGTTTCATCGTCAATACGAAGGTCCGAGGGACACAGTAAACCAGATGTGAAGCATCGGAATCTATAACTAGTGTCACAGGAATGGTTCAAAACATAGTTAGTAAGAAGAGTCAGTCTTCTTGTACTTAAGTCGGCATTGTAACTTTTGTATTTAATTCCGATGCAATATCTGTGTTTCATCGTTAATAAGTAGGTCAGAGGGATAGGGTAAACCTGAAGTGAAGCATCGGAATCTACAATTAGTGTCACAGGAATGGTTCAAATCATAGTCAGTAAGAAGAGTCAGTCTTCTTGTACTTAATTCGGCATTGTGCCTTTTGTATCTAATTCCGATGCAATTTCTGTGTTTCATCGTCAATACGAAGGTCCGAGGGATACCGTAAACCTGAAGTGAAGCATCGGAATCCATAACTCGTGTCACAGGAAAGGTTCAAAACATAGACAGTAGGAAGAGACAGTCTTCTTGTACATAAGTCGGCATTGTGCCTTTTCAATTTAATTCCGATGCAATTTCTGTGTTTCGTCGTAATTAAGAAGGTCCAACGGATACAGTAAACCCGAAGTAAAGCATCGGAATCTATAACTAGTGTCACAGGAATCGCTCCAAACATAGTCAGAAAGAAGAGTCATTCTTCTTGTACCTAAGTCGGCATTGTGCCTTTTCTATTGAATTCCGATGCAATTTTAGTGTTCCATCGTCAATAACAAGGTCCACGTGATACAGTAAAGCTGAAGTGAAGCTTCGGAATCTATAACTAGTGTCACAGTAACGGTTCAAAACATGGTCAGTAAGAAGAGTCAGTCTTCTTGTATTTAGGTCAGCATTGTGCCTTTTGTATGTAATTCCGATTCAATTTCTGTGTTTCATCGTCAAAAAGATGGTCAGAGGGATACAGTAAACCTGAAGTGAAGCATCAGAATCTAGAACTTTTGTCACAGGAATGGTTCAAACATAGACTGTATGAAAGGTCCGTCTTCTTGTACTTAAGTCTTCATTGTGCCTCTTGTATTTAATTCCGATGCAATTTCTGTGTTTCATCGTCAACAAGAAGGTCCAAGGTATACAGTAAACCTGAAGTGAAGCATCGGAATCTTTAAGTAGTGTTACAGGAATGGTTCAAAACATAGACAGTAAGAAGAGTCAGTCTTCTTGTACTTAAGTCGGCATTGTGCCTTTACTATTTAATTCCGATGCAATATCTGTGTTTAATGGTCAATAAGAACGTGAGAGGGATACAGTAAACCGGAGGTGAAGGATCGGAAACTATAACTAGTGTCACAGGAATGGTTCAAAGCATAGACATTAGGAGGAGTCAGTCTTCTTGTACTTAAGTCGGCATTGTGCCTTTTCTATTTAATTCCGATGCAATATCTGTGTTTCGTCGCGAATAAAAAGGTGCAAAGGATACAGTAAACCTGAAGTGAAGCATCTGAATCCATAACTAGTGTCACAGGAAAGGTTCAAAGCACAGACAGTAGGAAGAGACATTCTTCTTGTACATAAGTCGGCATTGTGCCTTCTCTATTTAATTCCGATGGAATTTCTGTGTTTCATCGTCAATAAGAAGGTCCAAGGTATAGAGTAAACCTGAAGTGAAGCATCGGAATCTATAACTAGCGTCACAGGAATGGTTCAAAACATTGACAGTAAGAAGAGTCAGTCTTCTAGTACTTAAGTCGGCATTGTGAGTTTTGTATTTAATTCAGTTGCTATTTCTGTGTTTCATCGTCAATAAGAAGGACAGAGGGACAAAGTATACCCGAAGTGAAGCATCGGAATCTATAAATAGTGTCACAGGAATGGTTCCAAACATAGTAAGTAAGAAGAGTCAGTCTTCTTGTACTTAAGTCGGCATTATGCATTTTCTATTTACTTCCGATGCAATTTCAGTGTTTCATCGTCAATAAGAAGGTCCAAGGGATAGAGTAAAGCTGAAGTGAAGCATCGGATTCTATAACTAGTGTCACAGGAATGGTTCAAAACATAGTCAGTAAGAAGAGTCAGTCTTCTTGTACTTAAGTCGGCATTGTGCCTTTATCAATTTAATTCCGATGCAATTACTGTGTTTCATCGTCAATAGGAAGGCCATAGGGATACAGTAAATCTGAAATGAAGCACTGCAACCTCTAACTAGTGTCAGAGGAATGGTTCAAAACATAGTCAGTAAGACGAGTCAGCCTTCTTGTACTTAAGTCGGCATTGTGCATTTCTATTCAATTCCGATGCAATTTCTGTGTTTCATCGTCAATAAGAAGGTCAGAGGGTTACATTAAACCTGAGGTGAAGCATCGAAATCTATAACTAGTGTCACAGGAATGGTTCAAAACATAGTCAGTAAGGAGAGTCAGTCTTCTTGTAGTAAAGTCAGCATAGTGCCTTTTCTATTTAATTCCGATGCAATTTCTGTGTTTCATCGACAATAAGAAGGTCCAAGGGATACAGTAAACCTGAACTGAAGCATCGGAATCTATAACTAATGTCACAGGAATGGTTCAAAACATAGACAACAGGAAGAGTCAGTCGTCTTGTACTTAAGTCGGCATTGTGCCTTTTGTATTTAATTCCGATGCAATTTCTGTGTTTAATCGTCAATAAGAGGGTCCAAGGGATACAGTAAACCTGAAGTGAAGCATCGGAATCTATAATTAGTGTCACAGGAACGGTTCAAAACATAGTCAGTAAGACGAGTCAGTCTTCTTGTACTTAAGTCGGCATTATGCCTTTTGTATTGAATTCCGATGCAATTTCTGTGTTTCATCGTCAATAAGAAGGTCCAAGGGATATAGTAAACCTGAAGTGAAGCATGGGAATCTACAACTAGTGTCACAGGAATGGTTCAAAACATAGTCAGTAAGAAGAGTCAGTCTTCTCGTACTTAAGTCGACATTATGCCTTATGTATATAATTCCGATGCAATTTCTGTGCTTCATCGTCAATAAGAAGGTCCAACAGACACAGTAAACCTGAAGTGAAGCATCGGAATCTATAACTAGCGTCACAGGAATGGTTCAAAATATAGACAGTAAGAAGAGTCAGTCTTCTTGTACTTAAGTCGGCATTGTGCCTTTTGTATTTAATTCCGATGCAATTTCTGTGTTTCATCGTCAATAAGAAGGTACAAGGCTTTCAGTAACCCTGAAGTGAAGCATCGGAATCTATAACTAGTGTCAGAGGAATGGTTCAAACATAGTCAGTAAGAAGAGTCAGTCCACTTGTACTTAAGTCGGCCATGTGCCTTTTGTATTTAATTCCGATGCAATTTCTGTTTTTCATCGTTAATAAGAAGTTCTAAGGGATACAGTAAACCTGAAGTGAAGCATCGGAATCTATAACTAGTGTCACAGGAATGGTTCAAACATAGACAGTAGGAAGAGTCAGTCTTCTTGTACTTAAGTCGGCATTGTTCCTTTTGTATTTAATTCCGATGCAATTTATGTGTTTCATCGTCAATAATAAGGTCCAAGGGATTCAGTAAATCTGAAGTGAAGCATCTGAATCTATAACTGGTGTCACAGGAATGGTTCAAAACATAGACAGTAGGAAGAGTCAGTCTTTTTGTACCTAAGTCGGCATTTTGCGGTTTGTATTTAATTCCGATGCAATTTCTGTGTTTCATCGTCAATAAGAAGGTCCAAGGGATACAAGAGACCTGAAGGGAAGCATCGGAACCTATAACTAGTGTCACAGGAATGGTTCAAAACATAGTCAGTAAGAAGAGTCAGTCTTCTTGTACTTAAGGTGGCATTGTGCCTTTTGTATTTAATTCAGTTGCTATTTCTGTGTATCATCCTCAATAAGAAGGACAGAGGGACACAGTATACCTGAAGTGATGGATCGGAATCTATAACTAGTGTCACAGGAATGGTCCAAACGTAGTCAGTAAGATGAGTCAGTTTTCTTGTATTTAAGTCGGCATTGTGCCTTTTGTATTTAATTCCGATGCAATTTCCGTATTTCATCGTCAATAAGAAGGTCCAAGGGATACAGTAAACCTGATGTGAAGCATCGTAATCTATAACTAGTGTCACAGGCATGGTTCAAAAGCATAGTCAGTAAGAAGAGTCAGTCTTCTTGTACTTAAGTCGGCATTGTGTCTTTTGTATTAATTCTGTTGCTATTTCTGTGTTTCATCGTCAATAAGAAGGGCAGAGGGACACAGTATACCTGAAGTGAAGCATAGGAATCTATATCTAGTGTCACAGGAATGGTTCCAAACATAGTCAGTAAGAAGAGTCAGTCTTCTTGTACTTAAGTCTGCATTATGCATTTTCTATTTACTTCCGATGTAATTTCAGTGTTTCATCGTCAATAAGAAGGTCCAAGGGATACAGTAAAGCTAAAGTGAAGCATCGGTATCTATAACTAGTGTCACAGGAATGGTTCAAAGCATAGTCAGTAAGAAGAGTCAGTCTTCTTGTATTTAAGTCGGCATTGTGCCTTTTGTATTTAATTCCGATTCAATTTCTGTGTTTCATCGTCAATAAGAGTGTCCAAGGGATACAGTAAACCTGAAGTGAACCATCGGAATCTAGAACTTTTGTCACAGGAATGGTTAAAACATAGACAGAAAGAAGTGTCCGTCTTCTTGTACTTAACCTTCATTGTGCCTTTTGTATTTAATTCCGATGCAATTTCTGTGTTTCATCGTCAATAAGAAGGTCCAAGGTATAGAGTAAACCTGAAGTGAAGCATCGGAATCTATAACTAGTGTCACAGGAATGGTTCAAAACATTGACAGTAAGAAGAGTCAGTCTTCTAGTACTTAAGTCGGCATTGTGCCTTTTGTATTTAATTCAGTTGCTATTTCTGTGTTTCATCGTCAATAAGAAGGACAGGGGGACAAATTATACCCGAAGTGAAGCATCGGAATCTATAACTAGTGTCACAGGAATGGTTCCAAACATAGTCAGTAAGAAGAGTCAGTCTTCTTGTTCTTAAGTCGGCATTATGCATTTTCTATTTACTTCCGATGCAATTTCAGTGTTTCATCGTCAATAAGAAGGTCCAAGGGATACAGTAAAGCTGAAGTGAAGCATCGGATTCTATAACTAGTGTCACAGGAATGGTTCAAAGCATAGTCAGTAAGAAGAGTCAGTCTTCTTGTACTTAAGTCGGCATTGTGCCTTTATCAATTTAATTCCGATGCAATTACTGTGTTTCATCGTCAATAGGAAGGTCATAGGGATACAGTAAATCTGAAATGAAGCACTGCAACCTCTAACTAGTGTCAGAGGAATGGTTCAAAACATAGTCAGTAAGACGAGTCAGCCTTCTTGTACTTAAGTCGGCATTGTGCATTTCTAATTAATTCCGATGCAATTTCTGTGTTTCATCGTCAATAAGAAGGTCAGAGGGTTACATTAAACCTGAGGTGAAGCATCGAAATCTATAACTAGTGTCACAGGAATGGTTCAAAACATAGTCAGTAAGGAGAGTCAGTCTTCTTGTAGTAAAGTCAGCATAGTGCCTTTTCTATTTAATTCCGATGCAATTTCTGTGTTTCATCGTCAATAAGAAGGTCCAAGGGATACAGTAAACCTGAACTGAAGCATCGGAATCTATAAATAGTGTCACAGTTATGGTTCAAAACATAACCAGTAGGAAGAGTCAGTCTTCTTGTACTTAAGTCGGCATTGTGCCTTTTGTATTTAATTCCGATGCAATTTCTGTGTTTAATCGTCAATAAGAGGGTCCAAGGGATACAGTAAACCTGAAGTGAAGCATCGGAATCTGTAATTAGTGTCACAGGAACGGTTCAAAACATAGTCAGTAAGACGAGTCAGTCTTCTTGTACTTAAGTCGACATTATGCCTTGTGTATATAATTCCGATGCAATTTCTGTGCTTCATCGTCAATAAGAAGGTCCAACAGATACAGTAAACCTGAAGTGAAGCATCGGAATCTATAACTAGTATCACAGAAATGGTACAAAACATTGGCAGTAGGAGGAGATAGTCTTCTTGTACTTAAGTCGGCATTGTGCCTTTTTTATTTAATTCCGACGCTATTTCTGTGTTTCTTCGTCAATAAGATGGTCCAAGTGATCTGTAAACCTGAAGTGAAGCATCAGAATCTATAACTAGCGTCACAGGAATGGTTCAAAACATAGACAGTAAGAAGAGTCAGTCTTCTTGTACTTAAGTCGGCATTGTGCCCTTTTCAATTTAATTCCGATGCAATTACTGTGTTTCATCGTCAATACGAAGGTCATAGGGATACAGTAAACCTGAAATGAAGCACCGCAATCGCTAACTAGTGTCACAGGAATGGTTCAAAACATAGTCAGTAAGACGAGTCAGCCTTCTTGTACTTAAGTCGGCATTGTGCATTTCTATTTAATTCCGATGCTATTTCTGTGTTTCATCGTCAATAAGATGGTCAGAGGGTTACATTATACCTGAGGTGAAGCATCGAAATCCATAACTAGTGTCACAGGAATGGTTCAAAACATAGTCAGTAAGGAGAGTCAGTCTTCTTGTACTAAAGTCGGCATTTTGCCTTTTCTATTTAATTCCGATGCAATTTCTGTTTTTCATCGTCAATAAGAAGGTCCAAGGGATACAGTAAACCTAAACTGAAGCATCGGAATCTATAAATAGTGTCACAGGAATGGTTCAAAACATAGACAGTAGGAAGAGTCAGTCTTCTTGTACTTAAGTCGGCATTGGTCCTTTTGTATTTCATTCCGATGCAATTTCTGTGTTTCATCGTCAATAAGAAGGTCAGAGGGATACAGTAAACCTGAAGTGAACCATCGGAATCTACAACTAGTGTCACAGGAATGGTTAAAATCATAGTCAGTAAGAAGAATCAATCATCTTGTACTTAAGTCGGCATTGTGCCCTTTCAATTTAATTCCGATGCAATTACTGTATTTCATCGTCAATACGAAGATCTTAGGGATACAGTAAACCTGAAATGAAGCACCGCAATCTCTAACTAGTGTCACAGGAATGGTTCAAAACATAGTCAGTAAGACGAGTCAGCCTTCTTGTACTTAAGGTGGCATTGTGCCTTTTGTATTTAATTCAGTTGCTATTTCTGTGTATCATCGTCAATAAGAAGGACAGAGGGACACAGTATACCTGAAGTGATGGATCGGAATCTACAACTAGTGTCACAGGAATGGTCCAAAACATTGTCAATAAGAAGAATCAGTCTTCTTGTACTTAAGTCGGCGTTATGCATTTTCAATTTACTTCCGATGCAATTTAAGTGTTTCATCGTCAATAAGAAGGTCCAAGGGATACAGTAAAGCTGAAGTGAAACATCAGAATCAATAACTAGTGTCACAGGAATGGTTCAAAGCATAGTCAGTAAGAAGAGTCAGTCTTCTTGTACTTAAGTCGCCATTGTGCCCTTTCAATTCAATCCCGAAGCAATTACTGTATTTCATCGTCAATACGAAGATCTTAGGGATACAGTAAACCTGAAATGAAGCACCGCAATCTCTAACTAGTGTCACAGGAATGGTTCAAAACATAGTCAGTAAGACGAGTCAGCCTTCTTGTACTTAAGTCGGCATTGTGCATTTCTATTTAATTCCGATGCAGTTTCTGTTTTTCATCGTCAATAAGAAGGTCAGAGGGTTACATTAAACCTGAGGTGAAACATCGAAATCTATAACTAGTGTCACAGGAATGGTTCAAAACATAGTCAGTAAGGAGAGTCAGTCTTCTTGTACTAAAGTCGGCATCTTGCCTTTTCTATTTCAATCCGTTGCAATTTCTGTGATTCATCGTCAATAAGGAGGTCCAAGGGATACAGTAAACCTGAACTGAAGCATCGGAATCTATAAATAGTGTCACAGGAATGGTTCAAAACATAGACAGTAGGAAGAGTCAGTCTCCTTGTACTTAAGTCGGCATTGTGCCTTTTGTATTTCATTTCGATGCAATTTCTGTGTTTCATCGTCAATAACAAGGTCAGAGGGATACAGTAAACCTGAAGTGAAGCATCGGAATCTACAACTAGTGTCACAGGAATGGTTAAACTCATAGTCAGTAAGAAGAATCAGTCATCTTGTACTTAAGTCGGCATTGTGCCTTTTGTATTTAATTCCGATGCAATTTCCGTGTTTCATCGTCAACAGGAAGGTCCAAGGGATACAGTAAACCTGAAGTGAAGCATCGTAATCTATAACTAGTGTCACAGGAATGGTTCAAAACATAGTCAGTAAGAAGAGTCAGTATTCTTGTACTTAAGTCGGCTTTATGCGTTTTCTATTTAATTCCGATGCAATTTCTGTGTATCATCGTCAATAAGAAGGTCAGAGGGATACGGTAAACCGGAGGTGAAGCATCGGACTCTATAACTAGTGTCTCAAGAATGGTTCAAACATCGACAGTAGGAAGAGTCAGTCTTCTTGTACTTAAGTCGGCATTGTGCATTTTCTATTTAATTCCGATGCAGTTTCTGTGTTTCGTCGCCAATAAGAAGGTGCAAAGGATACAGTAAACCTAAAGTGAAGCATCGGAATCTATAACTAATGTCACAGGAATGGTTCAAAACATAGACAGCAGGAAGAGTCAGTCTTCTTGTACTTAAGTCGGCATTGTGCCTTTTGTATTTAATTCCGATGCAATTTCTGTGTTTCATCGTCAATAAGAAGGTCCAAGGGATACAGTAAACCTGAAGTGGAGCATCGGAATCTATAATTAGTGTCACCGGAACGGTTCAAAACATAGTCAGTAAGAAGAGTCAGTCTTCTTGTACTTAAGTCGGCATTGTGCCTTTTGTATTAAATTCCGAAGCAATATCTGTGTTTCATCGTCAATGAGAAGGTCCAATCGATATAGTAAACCAGAAGTGAAGCATCGGAATCTACAACTAGTGTCACAGGAATGGTTCAATACATAGTCAGTAAGAAGAGTCAGTTTTCTTGTACTTAAGTCGACATTATGGCATTTTGTATATAATTCCGATGCAATTTCTATGCTTCATCGTCAATAAGTAGGTCCAAGGGATACAGTAAGCCTGAAGTGAAGCATCGGAATCTATAACTAGTGTCACAGGAATGGTTCAAAACATAGACAGTAAGAAGAGTCAGTCTTCTCGTACTTAAGTCGGCATTGTGCCCATTTCAATCTAATTCCGATGCAATTACTTTGTTTCATAGTCAATACGAAGGTCATAGGGATACAGTAAACCTGAAATGAAGCATCGGAATCTCTAACTAGTGTCACAGGAATGGTTCAAAACATAGTCAGTAAGACGAGTCAGTCTTCTTGTACTTAAGTCGGCATTGTGCTTTTCTATTTAATTCCGATGCAATTTCTGTATTTCATCGTCAATAAGAAGGTCAGAGGGATACAGTAAACCGGAGGTGAAGCATCGGAATCGATAACTAGTGTCGCAGGAATGGTTCAAACACCGACAGTTGGAAGAGTCAGTCTTCTTGATCTTAAGTCGGCATTGTGCCTTTTCTATTTAATTCCGATGCAATTTCTGTGTTTCGTCGCCAATAAGAAGGTGCAAAGGATACAGTAAACCTAAAGTGAAGCATCGGAATCTATAACTAATGTCACAGGAATGGTTCAAAGCATAGACAGTAGGAAGAGTCAGTCTTCTTGTACTTAAGTCGGCATTGTGCCTTTTGTATTAAATTCCGATGCAATATCTGTGTTTCATCGTCAATAAGAAGGTCCAAAGGATATAGTAAACCAGAAGTGAAGCATCGGAATCTACAACTAGTGTCACAGGAATAGTTCAATACATAGTCAGTAAGAAGAGTCAGTCTTCTTGTACTTAAGTCGGCATTATGACTTTTGTATATAATTCCGATGCAATTTCTATGCTTCATCGTCAATAAGTAGGTCCGACGGATACAGTAAACCTGAAGGGAAGCATCGGAATCTATAACTTGTGTCACAGGAATGGTACAAATCATAGACAGTAGGAAGAGATAGTCTTCTTGTACTTAAGTCGGCATTGTGCCTTTTTTATTTAATTCCGACGCTATTTCTGTGTTTCGTCTCAATAAGATGGTCCAAGTGATACAGTAAACCTGAAGTGAAGCATCGGAATCTATAACTAGCGTCACAGGAATGGTACAAACATAGACAGTAAGAAGAGTCAGTCTTCTTGTACTTAATTCGGCATTGTGCCTTTTGTATTTATTTCCGATGCAATTTCTGTGTTTCATCGTCAATACGAAGGTCCAAGGGATTCAGCAAACCAGAAGTGAAGCATCGGAATCTAAACTAGTGTCACAGGAATGCTTCAAAACATAGACAGTAGGAAGAATCAGTCTTCTTGTACTTAAGTCGGCATTGTGCCTTTTCTATTTGATTCCGATGCAATTTCTGTGTTTCATCGTCAATAAGAAGGTCCAAGGGATACAGTAAACCTGAAGTGAAGCATCGGAGTCTATAACTAGTGTCACAGGAATGGTTCAAAACATAGACAGTAGGAAGAGATAGTCTTCTTGTACTTAAGTCGGCATTGTGCCTTTTCTATTTGATTCCGGCGCAATTTCTGCGTTTCGTCGTCAATAAGAAGGTCCACGTGATACAGTAAACCTGAAGTGAAGCATCGGAATCTATTACTAGTGTCACAGGAATGGTTCAAACCATAGACAGTAAGAAGAGTCAGTCTTCTTGTACATAATTCGGCATTGTGCCTTTTGTATTTAATTCCGATGCAATTTCTGTGTTTCGTCGTCAATACGAAGGTCCAAGGGATTCAGCAAACCAGAAGTGAAGCATCGGAATGTAAAACTAGTGTCACAGGAATGGTTCAAAACATAGACAGTAGGAAGAATCAGTCTTCTTGTACTTAAGTCGGCATTGTGCCTTTTCTATTTGATTCCGATGCAATTTCTGTGTTTCATCGTCAATAAGAAGGTCCAAGGGACACAGTAAACTTGAATTGAAGCATCCGAATCTATAACTAGTGTCACAGGAATGGTTCAAATCATAGTCAGAAACAAGAGTCAGTCTTCTTGTACTTAAGTCGGCATTGTGCCTTTTCTATTTAATTCCGGCGCAATTTCTGTGTTTCGTCGTCAATAAGAAGGTCCACGTGATACAGTAAACCTGAAGTGAAGCATCGGAATCTATAACTAGTGGTCACAGGAATGGTTCACACCATAGACAGTAAGTAGAGTCAGTCTTCTTGTACTTAAGTGTGCATTGTGCATTTGTATTTAATTCCGATGCAATTTCTGTGTTTCATCGTCAATAGGAAGACACAAGGGTTTCAGTAAACCTGAAGTGAAGCAGCGGAATCTATAACTTGTGTCACAGGAATGGTTTAAAACATAGTCAGTAAGAAGAGTCAGTCTTCTTGTACTTAAGTCGGCCATGTGCCTTTTGTATTTAATTCTGATGCAATTTCTGTGTTTCATCGTCAATAGGAAGGTCCAAGGGATACAGTAAACCTGAAGTGGGCTTCGGAATCTATAACTAGTGTCACAGGAACGGTTCAAAGCATAGACAGAAGGAAGAGTCAGTCTTCTTGTATTTAAGTCGCCATTTAGCATTTTGTATTTAATTCCGATGCAATTTCTGTGTTTCATCGTCTATAAGAAGGTCCAAGGGATACAGTAAACCTGAAGTGAAGCATCGGAATCTATAACTAGTGTCACAGGAATGGTTCAAAACATAGACAGTAAGAAGAGCCAGTCTTCTTGTACTTAAGTCGGCATTGTGCCTTTTCTATTTAATTCCGATGCAATTTCTGTGTTTCATCGTCAATAAGAAGGTCAGAGGGATACAGTAAACATGAAGTGAAGCATCGGAATCTATAACTAGTGTCACAGGAATGGTCAAAACATAGTCAGTAAGAAGAGTCAGTCATCTTGTCCTTAAATCGGCGTTGTGCCTTTTGTATTTAATTCCGATGCAATTTCTGTGTTTCTTCGTCAATACGAAGATCCAAGGCATACAGTAAACCTGAAGTGAAGCATCGGAATCTATAACTAGTGTCACAGGAATGGTTCAAAACATAGACAGTAAGAAGAGTCAGTCTTCTTGTCCTTAAGTCGGCATTGTGCCTTTTCTATTTAATTCCGATGCAATTTCTGTTTTTCATCGTCAATAAGAAGGTCCAAGGGATACAGTAAACCTAAACTGAAGCATCGGAATCTATAAATAGTGTCACAGGAGTGGTTCAAAACATAGACAGTAGGAAGAGTCAGTCTTCTTGTACTTAAGTCGGCATTGGGTCTTTTGTATTTCATGCCGATGCAATTTCTGTATTTCATCGTCAATACGAAGGTCATAGTGATACAGTAAAACTGAAATTAAGCACCGCAATCGCTAACTAGTGTCACAGGAATGGTTCAAAACGTAGTCAGTAAGACGAGTCAGCCTTCTTGTACTTAAGTCGGCATTGTGCATTTCTATTTAATTCCCATGCTATTTCTGTGTTTCATCGTCAATAAGACGGTCAGAGGGTTATATTAAACCAGAGGTGAAGCATCGAAATCTATAACTAGTGTCACAGGAATGGTTCAAAACATAGTCAGTAAGACGAGTCAGCCTTCTTGTACTTAAGTCGGCATTGTGCATTTCTGTTTAATTCCTATGCAGTTTCTGTTTTTCATCGTTAATAAGAAGGTCAGAGGGTTACATTAACCCTGAGGTGAAGCATCGAAATCTATAACTAGTGTCACAGGAATGGGTCAAAACATAGTCTGTAAGGAGAGTCAGTCTTCTTGTACTAAAGTCGGCCTCTTGCCTTTTCTATTTAAATCCGTTGCAATTTCTGTGTTTCATCGTAAATAAGGAGGTCCAAGGGATACAGTAAACCTGAACTGAAGCATCGGAATCTGTAATTAGTGTCACAGGAATGTTTCAAATCATAGACAGTAGGAAGAGTCAATCTCCTTGTACTTAAGTCGGCATTGTGCCTTTTTATTTCATTTCGATGCAATTTCTGTGTTTCATCGTCAATAAGAAGGTCAGAGGGATACAGTAAACCTGAAGTGAAGCATCGGAATCTACAACTAGTGTCACAGGAATGGTTAAAATCATAGTCAGTAAGAATAATCAGTCATCTTGTACTTAAGTCGGCATTGTGCCTTTTGTATTTAATTCCGATGCAATTTCCGTGTTTCATCGTCAACAAGAAGGTCCAAGGGATACAGTAAACCTGAAGTGAAGCATCGTAATCTATAACTAGTGTCACAGGAATGTTTCAAAAGCATAGTCAGTAAGAAGAGTCAGTCTTCTTGTACTAAAGTCAGCATTGTGCCTTTGTATTTAATTCAGTTGCTATTTCTGTGTTTCTTCGTCAATAAGAAGGACAGAGGGACACAGTATACCTGAAGTGATGCATCGGAATCTATAACTAGTGTCACAGGAATGGTTCAAATCGTAGGCAGTAAGAAGAGTCAGTCTTCTTGTACTTAATCTTCATTGTGCCTTTTTTATTTAATTCCGATGCAATTTCTGTGTTTCATCGTCAATAAGAAGGTCCAAGGTCTACAGTAAACCTGAAGTGAAGCATCGGAATCTACAACTAGTGTCTCAGGAATGGTTCAAAACATAGACAGTAAGAAGAGTCTGTCTTCTTGTACTTAAGTCGGCATTGTGCCCATTTCAATCTAATTCCGATGCAATTACTGTGTTTCATCGTCAATACGAAGGTCATAGGGATACAGTAAACCTGAAATGAAGCATCAGAATCTCTAACTAGTGTCACAGGAATGGTTGAAAACATAGTCAGTAAGACGAGTCAGTCTTCTTGTACTTAAATCGGCATTGTGCTTTCTTATTTAATTCCGATGCAATTTCTGTGTTTCATCGTCAATAAGAAGGTCAGAGGGATACAGTAAACCTGAGGTGAAGCATCGAAATCTATAACTAGGGTCACAGGAATGGTTCAAAACATACTCAGTAAGGAGAGTCAGTCTTCTTCAACTTAAGTCGGCATGTGCCTTTTCTATTATATCCGATGCAATTTCTGTGTTTCATCGCCAATAAGAAGGTCCAAGGGATACAGTAAACCTGAACTGAAGCATCGGAATCTGTAACTAGCGTCACAGGAATGGTTCAAAGCATAGACAGGAAGAAGAGTCAGTCTTCTTGTACTTAAGTGGGCATTATGCGTTTTCTATTTAATTCCGATGCAATTTCTGTGTTTCATCGTCAATAAGGAGGTCATAGGGATACAGTAAACCGGAGGTGAAGCATCGGAATCTATAACTAGTGTCACAGGAATGGTTCAAACATCGACAGTAGGAAGAGTCAGTCTTCTTGTACTTAAGTCGGCATTGTGCCTTTTCTATTTAATTCCGATGCAGTTTCTGTGTTTCGTCGCCAATAAGAAGGTGAAAAGGATACAGTAAACCTGAAATGAAGCATCAGAATCTCTAACTAGTGTCACAGGAATGGTAGAAAACATAGTCAGTAAGACGAGTCGGTCTTCTTGTACTTAAGTCGGCATTGTGCTTTTCTATTTAATTCCGATGCAATATCTTTGTTTCATCGTCAATAAGAAGGTCCAAGGGATATAGTAAACCAGAAGTGAAGCATCAGAACCTACAACTAGTGTCACAGGAATGGTTCAATACATAGTCAGTAAGAAGAGTCAGTCTTCTTGTACTTAAGTCGACATTATGCCTTTTGTATATAATTCCGATGCAATTTCTGTGCATCATCGTCAATAAGAAGGTCCAACGGATACAGTAAACCTGAAGTGAAGCATCGGAATCTATAGCTTGAGTCACAGGAATGGTACAAATCATAGACAGTAGGAAGAGATAGTCTTCTTGTACTTAAGTCGGCATTGTGCCTTTTTTATTTAATTCCGACGCTATTTCTGTGTTTCGTCTCAATAAGATGGTCCATGTGATACAGTAAACCTGAAGTGAAGCATCGGAATCTATTACTAGCGACACAGGAATGGTACAAACATAGACAGTAGGAAGAGTCAGTCTTCTTGTACTTAATTCGGCATTGTGCTTTTTGTATTTATTTCCGATGCAATTTCTGTGTTTCACCGTCAATACGAAGGTCCAAGGGATTCAGCAAACCAGAAGTGAAGCATCGGAATCTAAAACTAGTGTCACAGGAATGGTTCAAAGCATAGTCAGTAAGAAGAGTCAGTCTTCTTGCACTTAAGTCGGCATTGTGCCCTTTCAATTTAATTCCGATGCAATTACTGTGTTTCATCGTCAATACGAAGATCATAGGGATACAGTAAACCTGAAATGAAGCACCGCAATCTCTAACTAGTGTCACAGGAATGGTTCAAAACATAGTCAGTAAGACGAGTCAGCCTTCTTGTACTTAAGTCGGCATTGTGCATTTCTGTTTAATTCCTATGCAGTTTCTGTTTTTCATCGTCAATAAGAAGGTCAGAGGGTTACATTAAACCTGAGGTGAAGCATCGAAATCTATAACTAGTGTCACAGGAATGGGTCAAAACATAGTCTGTAAGGAGAGTCAGTCTTCTTGTACAAAAGTCGGCGTCTTGCCTTTTCTATTTAAATCCGTTGCAATTTCTGTGTTTCATCGTCAATAAGGAGGTCCAAGGGATACAGTAAACCTGAACTGAAGCATCGGAATCTGTAATTAGTGTCACAGGAATGTTTCAAATCATAGACAGTAGGAAGAGTCAATCTCCTTGTACTTAAGTCGGCATTGTGCCTTTTTATTTCATTTCGATGCAATTTCTGTGTTTCATCGTCAATAAGAAGGTCAGAGGGATACAGTAAACCTGAAGTGAAGCATCGGAATCTACAACTAGTGTCACAGGAATGGTTAAAATCATAGTCAGTAAGAATAATCAGTCATCTTGTACTTAAGTCGGCATTGTGCCTTTTGTATTTAATTCCGATGCAATTTCCGTGATTCATCGTCAACAAGAAGGTCCAAGGGATACAGTAAACCTGAAGTGAAGCATCGTAATCTATAACTAGTGTCACAGGAATGTTTCAAAAGCATAGTCAGTAAGAAGAGTCAGTCTTCTTGTACTAAAGTCAGCATTGTGCCTTTTGTATTTAATTCAGTTGCTATTTCTGTGTTTCTTCGTCAATAAGAAGGACAGAGGGACACAGTATACCTGAAGTGAAGCATCGGAATCTATAACTAGTGTCACAGGAATGGTTCAAATCGTAGGCAGTAAGAAGAGTCAGTCTTCTTGTACTTAATCTTCATTGTGCCTTTTTTATTTAATTCCGATGCAATTTCTGTGTTTCATCGTCAATAAGAAGGTCCAAGGTCTACAGTAAACCTGAAGTGAAGCATCGGAATCTACAACTAGTGTCTCAGGAATGGTTCAAAACATAGACAGTAAGAAGAGTCAGTCTTCTTGTACTTAAGTCGGCATTGTGCCCATTTCAATCTAATTCCGATGCAATTACTGTGTTTCATCGTCAATACGAAGGTCATAGGGATACAGTAAACCTGAAATGAAGCATCAGAATCTCTAACTAGTGTCACAGGAATGGTTGAAAACATAGTCAGTAAGACGAGTCAGTCTTCTTGTACTTAAGTCGGCATTGTGCTTTCTTATTTAATTCCGATGCAATTTCTGTGTTTCATCGTCAATAAGAAGGTCAGAGAGATACAGTAAACCTGAGGTGAAGCATCGAAATCTATAACTAGTGTCACAGGAATGGTTCAAAACATAGTCAGTAAGGAGAGTCAGTCTTCTTGTACTTAAGTCGGCATGTGCCTTTTCTATTATATCCGATGCAATTTCTGTGTTTCATCGCCAATAAGAAGGTCCAAGGGATACAGTAAACCTGAACTGAAGCATCGGAATCTGTAACTAGCGTCACAGGAATGGTTCAAAGCATAGACAGGAAGAAGAGTCAGTCTTCTTGTACTTAAGTGGGCATTATGCGTTTTCTATTTAATTCCGATGCAATTTCTGTGTTTCATCGTCAATAAGGAGGTCATAGGGATACAGTAAACCGGAGGTGAAGTATCGGAATCTATAACTAGTGTCACAGGAATGGTTCAAACATCGACAGTAGGAAGAGTCAGTCTTCTTGTACTTAAGTCGGCATTGTGCCTTTTCTATTTAATTCCGATGCAGTTTCTGTGTTTCGTCGCCAATAAGAGGGTGAAAAGGATACAGTAAACCTGAAATGAAGCATCAGAATCTCTAACTAGTGTCACAGGAATGGTAGAAAACATAGTCAGTAAGACGAGTCGGTCTTCTTGTACTTAAGTCGGCATTGTGCTTTTCTATTTAATTCCGATGCAATATCTGTGTTTCATCGTCAATAAGAAGGTCCAAGGGATATAGTAAACCAGAAGTGAAGCATCAGAACCTACAACTAGTGTCACAGGAATGGTTCAATACATAGTCAGTAAGAAGAGTCAGTCTTCTTGTACTTAAGTCGACATTATGCCTTTTGTATATAATTCCGATGCAATTTCTGTGCATCATCGTCAATAAGAAGGTCCAACGGATACAGTAAACCTGAAGTGAAGCATCGGAATCTATAGCTTGAGTCACAGGAATGGTACAAATCATAGACAGTAGGAAGAGATAGTCTTCTTGTACTTAAGTCGGCATTGTGCCTTTTTTATTTAATTCCGCCGCTATTTCTGTGTTTCGTCTCAATAAGATGGTCCAAGTGATATAATAAACCTGAAGTGAAGCATCGGAATCTATCACTAGCGTCACAGGAATGGTACAAACATAGACAGTAGGAAGAATCAGTCTTCTTGTACATAATTCGGCATTGTGCCTTTTGTATTTAATTCCGATGCAATTTCTGTGTTTCATCGTCAATACGAAGGTCCAAGGGATTCAGCAAACCAGAAGTGAAGCATCGGAATCTAAAACTAGTGTCACAGGAATGGTTCAAAACATAGACAGTAGGAAGAATCAGTCCTCTAGTACTTAAGTCGGCATTGTGCCTTTTCTATTTGATTCCGATGCAATTTCTGTGTTTCATCGTCAATAAGAAGGTCCAAGGGATACAGTAAACCTGAAGTGAAGCATCGGAATCTATAACTAGTGTCACAGGAATGGTTCAAAACATAGTCAGTAACATGAGTCAGTCTTCTTGTACTTAAGTCGGCATTGTGCTTTTTCTATTTAATTCCGATGCAATTTCTGTGTTTCATCGTCAATAGGAAGGTCCAAGGGATACAGTAAACCTGAAGTGAGCATCGGAATCTATAACTAGTGTCACAGGAATGGTTCAAACATAGACAGTAGGAAGCGTCAGTCTTCTTGTACCTAAGTCGGCATTTTGCCTTTTGTATTTAATTCCGATGCAATTTCTGTGATTCATCGCCAATAAGAAGGTCAGAGGGATACAGTAAAGCTGAAGTGAAGCATCGGAATCTAAAACTAGTGTCACAGGAATGGTTCAAAGCATAGACAGAAGGAAGAGTCAGTCTTCTTGTATTTAGGTCGGCATTTAGCATTATGTATTTAATTCCGATGCAATTTCTGTGTTTCATCGTCTATAAGAAGGTCCAAGGGATACAGTAAACCTGAAGTGAAGCATGGGAATCTATAACTAGTGACACAGGAATGGTTCAAAACATAGTCAGTAAGAAGAGTCAGTTTTCATGTACTTAAGTCGGCATTGTGCCTTTTGTATTTAATTCCGATGCAATTTCTGTGTTTCATCGTCAATAAGAAAGTCCAAGGGATACAGTAAAACTGAAGTAAAGCATCGGAATCTATAACTAGCGACACAGGAATGGTTCAAAACATAGTCAGTAACAAAAGTCAGTCTTCTTGTACTTAAGTCGGCATTGTGCCTTTTCTATCTAATTCCGATGCAATTTCTGTGTTTCATCGTCAATAAGAAGGTCCAAGGGATACAGTAAACCTGGAGTGAAGCATCGGAATCTGTAACTAGTGTCACAGGAATGGTTCAAAATGTAGACAGTAAGAAGAGTCAGTCTTCTTGTACTTGAGTCGTCATTGTGCCTTTTCTATTTAATTCCGATGCAATTTCTGTGTTTCATTGTCAATAAGAAGGTCCAAGTGATACAGTAAACCTGAAGTGAAGCATCGGAATCTGTAACTTGCGTCACAGGAATGGTTCAAAGCATACACAGTAAGAAGAGTCAGTCTTCTTGTACTTAATTCGGCATTGTGCCTTTTGTATTCAATTCCGATGCAATTTCTGTGTTTCATCGTCAATAAGAAGGCCCAACGGATTCAGTAAACCTGAAGTGAAGCATCGAAGTCTATAACTAGTGTCACAGGAATGGTTCAAAACATAGCCAATAAGAAGAGTCAGTCTTCTAGTACTTAAGTCGGCATTGTGCCTTTTGTTATTAATTCCGATGCAATTTCTGTGTTTCATCGTCAATAAGAATGTCCAAGGGATACAGTAAACCTGAAGTGAAGCATCAGAATCTATAACTAGTGTCACAGGAATGGTTCAAAACATATACAGTAGGAGGAGTCAGTCTTCTTGTACTTAAGTCGGCATTGTACCTTTTGTATTTAATTCCGTTTCAATTTCTGTGTTTCATCGTCAATAAGTTGGTCAGAGGGTACAGTAAAACTGAAGTGAAGCATCGGAATTGAAACTAGTGTCACAGGAATTGTTCAAAACATAGACAGTAGGAAGAATCAGTCTTCTTGTACTTAAGTCGGCATTGTGCCTTTTCTATTTAATTCCAATGCAATTTCTTTGTCTCATCGTCAATACAAAAGTCCAAGGGATACAGTAAACCTGCAGTGAAGCATCGGAATTTTATAACTAGTGTCACTGGAATAGTTCAAAACATAGACAGTAGGAAGAGATAGTCTTATTGTACTTAAGTCGGCATTGTGCCTTTTGTATTTAATTCCGAATCAATTTCTGTATTTCATCGTCAATAAGTATGTCAGGGGGATACAGTAATACTGAAGTGATGCATCGGAATCTAAAACTAGTGTCACAAGAATGGTTCAAAACATAGACAGTAGGATGAGTCAGTCTTCTTGTACTTAAGTCGGCATTGTTCCTTTTGCATTTAATTCCGATGCAATTTATGTGTTTCATCGTCAATAAGAAGGTCCAAGGGATTCAGTAAACCAGAAGTGAAGCATCTGACTCTATAACTAGTGTCACAGGAATGGTTCAAAAGCATAGACAGAAGGAAGAGTCAGTCTTCTTGTACCTAAGTCGGCATTTTGCCTTTTGTATTTAATTCCGATGCAATTTCTGTGATTCATCGTCAATAAGAAGGTCAGAGGGATACAGTAAACCTGAAGTGAAGCATCGGAATCTATAACTAGTGTCACAGGAATGGTTCAAAACATAGACAGTAGGAAGAGTCAGTCTTCTTGTACTTAAGTCGGCATTGTACCTCTTGTATTTAATTCCGATTCCATTTCTGTGTTTCATCGTCAATAAGTAGGCCAGAGGGTACAGTGAAACTGAAGTGAAGCATCGGAATCTAAAACTAGTGTCACAGGAATTGTTTAAAACATAGACAGTAGGAAGAATCAGTCTTCTTGTACTTAAGTCGGCATTGTGCCTTTTCTATTTAATTCCAATGCAATTTCTTTGTCTCATCGTCAATACGAAAGTCCAAGGGATACAGTAAACCTGCAGTGAAGCATCGGAATTTTATAACTAGTGTCACAGGAATAATTCAAAACATAGACAGTAGGAAGAGATAGTCTTCTTGTACTTAAGTCGGCATTGTGCCTTTTGTATTTAATTCCGATTCAATTTCTGTATTTCATCGTCAATAAGTATGTCAGGGGGATACAGTAAAACTGAAGTGATGCATCGGAATCTAAAACTAGTGTCACAGGAATGGTTCAAAACATAGACAGTAGGATGAGTCAGCCTTCTTGCACTTAAGTGGGCATTGTTCCTTTTGTATTTAATTCCGATGCAATTTATGTGTTTCATCGTCAATAAGAAGGTCCAAGGGATTCAGTAAACCAGAAGTGAAGCATCTGACTCTATAACTAGTGTCACAGGAATGGTTCAAAAGCATAGACAATAGGAAGAGTCAGTCTTCTTGTACCTAAGTCGGCATTGTGCCTTTTGAATTTAATTCCGATGCAATTTCTGCGTTTCATCGTCAATAAGAAGGTCTAAGGGATTCAACAAACCTGAAGTGAAGCATCGGAGTCTATAACTAGTGTCACAGGAATGGTTCAAAACTTAGACAGTAGGAAGACTCAGTCTTCTTGTACTTAATTCGGCATTGTGCCTTTTGTATTTAATTCCGATGCAATTTCTGTGTTTCATCGTCAATACGAAGGTCCAAGGGATTCAGCAAACCAGAAGTCATGCATCGGAATCTAAAACTAGTGTCACAGGAATGGTTCAAACTTAGACAGTAGGAAGAGTCAGTCTTCTTGTACTTAATTCGGCATTGTGCCTTTTGTATTTAATTCCGATGCAATTTCTGTGTTTCATCGTCAATACGAAGGTCCAAGGGATACAGTAAACCAGAAGTGAAGCATCGGAATCTATAACTAGTGTCACAGGAATGGTTCAAAACATAGTCAGTAACATGAGTCAGTCTTCTTGTACTTAAGTCGGCATTGTGCCTTTTCTATTTAATTCCGATGCAATTTCTGTGTTTCATCGTCAATAGGAAGGTCCAAGGGATACAGTAAACCTGAAGTGAGCATCAGAATCTATAACTAGTGTCACAGGAATGGTTCAAACATAGAGAGTAGGAAGAGTCAGTCTTCTTGTACTTAAGTCGGCATTGATCCTTTGTATTTAATTCCGATGCAATTTATGTGCTTCATCGTCAATAAGAAGGTTCAAGGGAGTCAGTAAACCAGAAGTGAAGCATCTGAATCTATAACTAGTGTCACAGGAATGGTTCAAAACGTAGACAGTAGGAAGCGTCAGTCTTCTTGTACTTAATTCGGCATTTTGCCTTTTGTATTTAATTCCGATGCAATTTCTGTGATTCATCGCCAATAAGAAGGTCAGAGTGATACAGTAATGCTGAAGTGAAGCATCGGAATCTAAAACTAGTGTCACAGGAATGGTTCAAAGCATAGACAGAAGGAAGAGTCAGTCTTCTTGTATTTAAGTCGGCATTTAGCATTTTGTATTTAATTCCGATGCAATTTCTGTGTTTCATCGTCTATAAGAAGGTCCAAGGGATACAGTAAACCTGAAGTGAAGCATCGGAATCTATAACTAGTGTCACAGGAATGGTTCAAAACATAGACAGTAAGAAGAGCCAGTCTTCTTGTACTTAAGTCGGCATTGTGCCTTTTCTATTTAATTCCGATGCAATTTCTGTGTTTCATCGTCAATAAGAAGGTCAGAGGGATACAGTAAACATGAAGTGAAGCATCGGAATCTATAACTAGTGTCACAGGAATGGTCAAAATATAGTCAGTAAGAAGAGTCAGTCTTCTTGTCCTTAAGTCGGCGTTGTGCCTTTTGTATTTAATTCCGATGCAATTTCTGTGTTTCTTCGTCAATAAGAAGATCCAAGGTATACAGTAAACCTGAAATGAAGCATCGGAATCTATAACTAGTGTCACAGGAATGGTTCAAAACATAGTCAGTAAGAAGAGTCAGTTTTCAAGTTCTTAAGTCGGCATTGCGCCTTTTGTATTTAATTCCGATGCAATTTCTGTGTTTCATCGTCAATAAGAAAGTCCAAGGGATACAGTAAACCTGAAGTGAAGCATCGGAATCTATAACTAGTGAGACAGGAATGGTTCAAAACATAGTCAGTAACAAAAGTCAGTCTTCTTGTTCTTAAGTCGGCATTGTGCCTTTTCTATTTAATTCCGATGCAATTTCGGTGTTTCATTGTCAATACGAAGGTCCAAGTAATACAGCAAACCTGAAGTGAAACATCGGAATCTGTAACTTGCGTCACAGGAATGGTTCAAAGCATACACAGTAAGAAGAGTCAGTCTTCTTGTACATAATTCGGCATTGTGCCTTTTGTATTTAATTCCGATGCAATTTCTGTGTTTCATCGTCAATAAGAATGTCCAAGGGATACAGTAAACCTGAAGTGAAGCATCGGAATCTATAACTAGTGTCACAGGAATGGTTCAAAACATAGACAGTAGGAAGAGTCAGTCCTCTTGTACTTAAGTCGGCATTGTACCTTTTGTATTTAATTCCGATTCAATTTCTGTGTTTCATCGTCAATAAGTAGGTCAGAGGGTACAGTAAAACTGACGTGAAGCATCGGAATCTAAAAGTAGTGTCACAGGAATTGTTCAAAACATAGACAGTTGGAAGAATCAGTCTTCTTGTACTTAAGTCGGCATTGTGCCTTTTGTATTTAATTCCGAATCAATTTCTGTATTTCATCGTCAATAAGTATGTCAGAGGGATACAGTAAAACTGAAGTGATGCATCGGAATCTAAAACTAGTGTCACAGGAATGGTTAAAAGCATAGTCAGTAACAAAAGTCAGTCTTCTTGCACTTAAGTCGGCATTGTGCCTTTTCTATTTAATTCCGATGCAATTTCGGTGTTTCATCGTCAATAAGAAGGTCCACGGGATACAGTAAACCTGGTGTGAAGCATCGAAATCTATTACTAGTGTCACAGGAATGGTTCAAGACATAGACCGTAAGAAGAGTCAGTCTTCTTGTACTTAAGTCGGCATTGTGCCTTTTGTATTTAATTCCGATGCAATTTCTGTGTTTCATCGTCAATAAGCAGGTCCAAGGGATTCAGTAAACCTGAAGTGAAGCATCGGAATCTATAACTAGTGTCACAGGAATAGTTCAAAACATAGACAGTAGGAAGAGTCAGTCTTCTTGTACTTAAGTCGGCATTGTGCCTTTTGTATTTAATTCCGATGCAATTTCTGTGTTTCATCGTCAATAAGAAGGTCCACGGGATACAGTAAACCTGAAGTGAAGCATCGGAATCTATAACTAGTGTCACAGGAATGGTTCAAAACTTAGTCAGTGAGAAGAGCCAGTCTACTTGTACTTAAGTCGGCATTGTGCCTTTTCTATTTAATTCCGATGCAATTTCTGTAGTTTCATCGTCAATAAGAAGGTCCAAGTGATACAGTAAACCTGAAGTGAAGCATCGGAATCTATAACTTGCGTCACAGGAATGGTTCAAAGCATACACAGTAAGAAGAGTCAGTCTTCTTGTACTTAATTCGGCATTGTGCCTTTTGTATTTAATTCCGATGCAATTTCTGTGTTTCATCGTCAATAAGAAAATCCAAGGGATACAGTAAACCTGAAGTGAAGCATCGGAATCTATAACTAGTGACACAGGAATGGTTCAAAACATAGTCAGTAACAAAAGTCAGTCTTCTTGTACTTAAGTCGGCATTGTGCCTTTTCTATTTAATTCCGATGCAATTTCGGTGTTTCATCGTCAATAAGAAGGTCCACGGGATACAGTAAACCTGGTGTGAAGCATCGGAATCTATTACTAGTGTCACAGGAATGGTTCAAAACATAGACCGTAAGAAGAGTCAGTCTTCTTGTACTTAAGTCGGCATTGTGCCTTTTGTATTTAATTCCGATGCAATTTCTGTGTTTCATCGTCAATTAGCAGGTCCAAGGGATTCAGTAAACCTGAAGTGAAGCATCGGAATCTATAACTAGTGTCACAGGAATAGTTCAAAACATAGACAGTAGGAAGAGTCAGTCTTCTTGTACTTAAGTCGGCATTGTGCCTTTTGTTTTTAATTCCGATGCAATTTCTGTGTTTCATCGTCAATAAGAAGGTCCACGGGATACAGTAAACCTGAAGTGAAGCATCGGAATCTATAAGTAGTGTCACAGGAATGGTTCAAAACTTAGTCAGTGAGAAGAGCCAGTCTTCTTGTACTTAAGTCGGCATTGTGCCTTTTCTATTTAATTCCGATGCAATTTCTGTGTTTCATCGTCAATAAGAAGGTCCAAGGGATACAGGAAACCTGAAGTGAAGCATCGGAATCTATAACTTACGTCACACGAATGGTTCAAAGCATACACAGTAAGAAGAGTCAGTCTTCTTGTACTTAATTTGGCATTGTGCCTTTTGTATTTAATTCCGATGCAATTTCTGCGTTTCATCGTCAATGAGAAGGTCCAAGGGATTCAGCAAAACTGAAGTGAAGCATCGGAGTCTATAACTAGTGTCACAGGAATGGTTCAAAACATAGCCAGTAAGAAGAGTCAGTCTTCTTGTACTTAAGTCTGCATTGTGCCTTTTGTTATTAATTCCCATGCAATTTCTGTGTTTCATCGTCAATAAGAATGTCCAAGGGATACAGTAAACCTGAAGTGAAGCATCGGAATCTATAACTAGTGTCACAGGAATGGTTCAAAACATAGACTGTAGGAAGAGTCAGTCTTCTTGTACTTAAGTCGGCATTGTGCCTTTTGTATTTAATTCCGATTCAATTTCTGTGTTTCATCGTCAATAAATAGGTCAGAGGGATACAGTAAAACTGAAGTGAAGCATCGGAATCTAAAACTAGTGTCACAGGAATTGTTCAAAACATAGACAGTAGGAAGAATCAGTCTTCTTGTACTTAAGTAGGCATTGTGCCTTTTCTATTTAATGCCAATGCAATTTCTTTGTCTCATCGTCAATACGAATGTCCAAGGGATACAGTAAACCTGAAGTGAAGCATCGGAATTTTATAACTAGTGTCACAGGAATGGTTCAAAACATAGACAGTAGGAAGAGATAGTCTTCTTGTACTTACGTCGGCATTGTGCCTTTTGTATTTAATTCCGAATCAATTTCTGTATTTCATCGTCAATAAGTATTTCAGAGGGATACAGTAAAACTGAAGTGATGCATCGGAATCTAAAACTAGTGTCACAGGAATGGTTCAAAGCATACACAGTAAGAAGAGTCAGTCTTCTTGTACTTAATTCGGCATTGTGCCTTTTGTATTTAATTCCGATGCAATTTCTGTGTTTCATCGTCAATAAGAAAATCCAAGGGATACAGTAAACCTGAAGTGAAGCATCGGAATCTATAACTAGTGACACAGGAATGGTTCAAAACATAGTCAGTAACAAAAGTCAGTCTTCTTGTACTTAAGTCGGCATTGTGCCTTTTCTATATAATTCCGATGCAATTTCGGTGTTTCATCGTCAATAAGAAGGTCCACGGGATACAGTAAACCTGGTGTGAAGCATCGGAATCTATTACTAGTGTCACAGGAATGGTTCAAAACATAGACCGTAAGAAGAGTCAGTCTTCTTGTACTTAAGTCGGCATTGTGCCTTTTGTATTTAATTCCGATGCAATTTCTGTGTTTCATCGTCAATAAGCAGGTCCAAGGGATTCAGTAAACCTGAAGTGAAGCATCGGAATCTATAACTAGTGTCACAGGAATAGTTCAAAACATAGACAGTAGGAAGAGTCAGTCTTCTTGTACTTAAGTCGGCATTGTGCCTTTTGTATTTAATTCCGATGCAATTTCTGTGTTTCATCGTCAATAAGAAGGTCCACGGGATACAGTAAACCTGAAGTGAAGCATCGGAATCTACAAGTAGTGTCACAGGAATGGTTCAAAACTTAGTCAGTGAGAAGAGCCAGTCTTCTTGTACTTAAGTCGGCATTGTGCCTTTTCTATTTAATTCCAATGCAATTTCTGTGTTTCATCGTCAATAAGAAGGTCCAAGGGATACAGTAAACCTGGAGTGAAGCATCGGAATCTATAACTAGTGTCACAGGAATGGTTCGAAGCGTAGACAGTAGGAAGAATCAGTCTTCTTGTACTTAAGTTGGCATTGTGCCTTTTCTATTTAATTCCAATGCAATTTCTTTGTCTCATCGTCAATACGAAAGTCCAAGGGATACAGTAAACCTGAAGTGAAGCATCGGAAATTTGTAACTAGTGTCACAGGAATGGTTCAAAACTAAGACTGTAGGAAGAGATAGTCTTCTTGTACTTAAGTCGGCATTGTGCCTTTTGTATTTAATTCCGATTCAATTTCTGTATTTCATCGTCAATAAGTATGTCAGAGGGATACAGTAAAACTGAAGTGATGCATCGGAATCTAAAACTAGTGTCACGGGAATGGTTCAAAACATAGTCAGTAACAAAAGCCAGTCTTCTTGTACTTAAGTCGGCATTGTGCCTTTTCTATTTAATTCCGATGCAATTTCGGTGTTTCATCGTCAATAAGAAGGTCCACAGGATACAGTAAACCTGGTGTGAAGCATCGGAATCTATTACTAGTGTCACAGGAATGGTTCAAGACATAGACCGTAAGAAGAGTCAGTCTTCTTGTACTTAAGTCGGCATTGTGCCTTTTGTATTTAATTCCGATGCAATTTCTGTGTTTCATCGTCAATAAGCAGGTCCAAGGGATTCAGTAAACCTGAAGTGAAGCATCGGAATCTATAACTAGTGTCACAGGAATAGTTCAAAACATAGACAGTAGGAAGAGTCAGTCTTCTTGTACTTAAGTCGGCATTGTGCCTTTTGTATTTAATTCCGATGCAATTTCTGTGTTTCATCGTCAATAAGAAGGTCCACGGGATACAGTAAACCTGAAGTGAAGCATCGGAATCTATAACTAGTGTCACAGGAATGGTTCAAAGCTTTGTCAGTGAGAAGAGCCAGTCTTCTTGTACTTAAGTCGGCATTGTGCCTTTTCTATTTAATTCCGATGCAATTTCTGTGTTTCATCGTCAATAAGAAGGTCCAAGGGATACAGTAATCCTGGAGTGAAGCATCGGAATCTATAACTAGTATCACAGGAATGGTTCAAAACGTAGACAGTAAGAAGAGTCAGTCTTCTTGTACTTAAGTCGTCATTCTGCCTTTTCTATTTAATTCCGATGCAATTTCTGTGTTTCATCGTCAATAAGAAGGTCCAAGTGATACAGTAAACCTGAAGTGAAGCATCGGAATCTATAACTTGCGTCACAGGAATGGTTCAAAGCATACACAGTAAGAAGAGTCAGTCTTCTTGTACTTAATTCGGCATTGTGCCTTTTGATTTAATTCCGATGCAATTTCTGTGTTTCATCGTCAATAAGAAGGCCCAAGGGATTCAGCAAACCTGAAGTGAAGCATCGGAGTCTATAACTAGTGTCACAGGAATGGTTCAAAACATAGCCAGTAAGAAGAGTCAGTCTTCTTGTACTTAAGTCGGCATTGTGCCTTTTGTTATTAATTCCGATGCAAATTCTGTGTTTCATCGTCAATAAGAATGTCCAAGGGATACAGTAAACCTGAAGTGAAGCATCGGAATCTATAACTAGTGTCACAGGAATGGTTCAAAACATAGACAGTAGGAAGAGTCAGTCTTCTTGTATTTAAGTCGGCATTGTACCTTTTGTATTTAATTCCGATTCAATTTCTGTGTTTCATCGTCAATAAGTAGGTCAGAGGGTACAGTAAAACTGAAGTGAAGCATCGGAATCTAAAACTAGTGTCACAGGAATTGTTCAAAACATAGACAGTAGGAAGAATCAGTCTTCTTGTACTTAAGTCGGCATTGTGCCTTTTCTATTTAATTCCGATGCAATTTCTGTGTTTCATCGTCAATAAGAAGGTCCAAGTGATACAGTAAACTTGAGGTGAAGCATCGGAATGTATAACTTGCGTCACAGGAATGCTTCAAAACATAGACAGTAGGAAGAGATAGTCTTCTTGTACTTAAGTCGGCATTGTGCCTTTTGTATTTAATTCCGATCCAATTTCTGTATTTCATCGTTAATAAGTATGTCAGAGGGATACAGTAAAACTGAAGTGATGCATCGGAATCTAAAACTAGTGTCACAGGAATGGTTCAAATCATAGACAGTAGGATGAGTTAGTCTTCTTGTACTTAAGTCGGCATTGTTCCTTTTGTATTTAATTCCGATGCAATTTATGTGTTTCATCGTCAATAAGAAGGTCCAAGGGATTCAGTAAATCAGAAGTGAAGCATCTGACTCTATAACTAGTGTCACAGGAATGGTTCAAAACATAGCCAGTAAGAAGAGTCAGTCTTCTTGTACTTAAGTCGGCATTGTGCCTTTTGTTATTAATTCCGATGCAATTTCTGTGTTTCATCGTCAATAAGAATGTCCAAGGGATACAGTAAACCTGAAGTGAAGCATCGGAATCTATAACTAGTGTCACAGGAATGGTTCAAAACATACACAGTAAGAGGAGTCAGTCTTCTTGTACTTAATTCGGCATTGTGCCTTTTGTATTTAATTCCGATGCAATTTCTGTGTTTCATCGTCAATAAGAAGGTCCAATGGATTCAGCAAACCTGAAGTGAAGCATCGGAGTCTATAACTAGTGTCACAGGAATGGTTCAAAGCATAGACAGTAGGAAGAGTCAGTCTTCTTGTACTTATGTCGACATTGTGCCTTTTGTATTTAATTCCGATGCAATTTCTGTGTTTCATCGTCAATACGTAGGTCCAAGGGATACAGTAAACCTGGAGTGAAGCATCGGAATCTATAACTAGTGTCACAGGAATGGTTCAAATCGTAGGCAGTAAGTAGAGTCAGTCATCTTGTACTTAAGTCGGTATTGTGAATTTTCTATTTAATTCCGATGCAATTTCTGTGTTTCATCGTCAATAAGAAGGTCCAAGTGATACAGTAAACCTGAAGTGAAGCATCGGAATCTATAACTTGCGTCACAGGAATGGTTCAAAGCATACACAGTAAGAAGAGTCAGTCTTCTTGTACTTAATTCGGCATTGTGCCTTTTGTATTTAATTCCGATTCAATTTCTGCGTTTCATCGTCAATAAGAAGGTCCAAGGGATTCAGCAATCCTGAAGTGAAGCATCGGAGTCTATAACTAGTGTCACAGGAATGGTTCAAAACATAGCCAGTAAGAAGAGTCAGTCTTCTTGTACTTAAGTCGGCATTGTGCCTTTTGTTATTAATTCCGATGCAATTTCTGTGTTTCATCGTCAATAAGAATGTCCAAGGGATGCAGTAAACCTGAAGTGAAGCATCGGAATCTATAACTAGTGTCACAGGAATGGTTCAAAGCATAGACAGTGGGAAGAGTCAGTCTTCTTGTACTTAAGTCGTCATTGTGCCTTTTGTATTTAATTCCGATTCAATTTCTGTGTTTCATCGTCAATAAGTAGGTCAGAGAGATACAGTAAAACTGAAGTGATGCATCGGAATCTAAAACTAGTGTCACAGGACAGTATGATGAGTCAGTCTTCTTGCACTTAAGTCGGCATTGTTCCTTTTGTATTTAATTCCGATGCAATTTATGTGTTTCATCGTCAATAAGAAGGTCCAAGGGATTCAGTAAACCAGTAGTGAAGCATCTGACTCTATAACTAGTGTCACAGGAATGGTTCAAAACATAGACAGTAGGAAGAGTCAGTCTTCTTGTACCTAAGTCGGCATTTTGCCTTTTGTATTTGATTCCGATGCAATTTCTGTGATTCATCGTCAATTAGATGGGTCAGAGGCATACAGTAAACCTGAAGTGAAGCATCGGAATCTATAACTAGTGTCACAGGAATGGTTCAAAACATAAACAGTAAGAAGAGCCAGTCTTCTTGTACTTAAGTCGGCATTGTGCCTTTTCTATTTAATTCCGATGCAATATCTGTGTTTCATCGTCAATAAGAAGGTCCACGGGATACAGTAAACCTGAAGTGAAGCATGGGAATCTATAACTAGTGTCACAGGAATGGTTCAAAACTTAGTCAGTGAGAAGAGCCAGTCTTCTTGTACTTAAGTCGGCATTGTGCCTTTTGTTATTAATTCCGATGCAATTTCTGTGTTTCATCGTCAATAAGAATGTCCAAGGGATGCAGTAAACCTGAAGTGAAGCATCGGAATCTATAACTAGTGTCACAGGAATGGTTCAAAGCATAGACAGTGGGAAGAGTCAGTCTTCTTGTACTTAAGTCGTCATTGTGCCTTTTGTATTTAATTCCGATTCAATTTCTGTGTTTCATCGTCAATAAGTAGGTCAGAGGGATACAGTAAAACTGAAGTGAAGCATCGGAATCTAAAACTAGTGTCACAGGAATTGTTCAAAACATAGACAGTAGGAAGAGTCAGTCTTCTTGTACTGAAGTCCACATTGTGCCTTTTGTATTTAAATCCGATGTAATTTCTGTGTTTTGTCGCCAATAAGAAGGTCCAAAGGATACAGTAAACCTGAAGTGAAGCATCGGAATCCATAACTAATGTCACAGGAATCGTTCAAACCATAGACAGTAGGAAGAGTCAGTCTTCTTGTACTGAAGTCCACATTGTGCCTTTTGTATTTAAATCCGATGCAATTTCTGTGTTTAGTTGCCAATAAGAAGGTCCAAAGGATACAGTAAACCTGAAGTCAAGCATCGCAATCCATAACTTATGTAACAGGAATCGTTCAAAGCATAGACAGTAATAAGAGTCAGTCTTCTTGTACTTAAGTCGGCATTCTGCCTTCTGTATTTACTTTCGATGCAATTTCTGTGATTCCTCGCCAATATCAAGGTCCAAAGGATACAGTAATCCTGAAGTGAAGCATCGGAATCTATAACTAATGTCACAGGATTCGTTCAAAACATAGACAGTAGGAAGAATCAGTCTTCTTGTACTTAAGTCGGCATTGTGCCTTTTGTATTTAGTTCCGATGCAATTTCTGTGTTTCATCGTCAATAAGATGGTCAGAGGTATACAGTAAACCTGAAGTGAAGCATCGGAATGTAGAACTTTTGTCACAGGAATGGTTCAAAACATAGAGAGTAAGAACGGTCTGCCTTCTTGTCCTTAAGTCGGCATTTGCCTTTTCTATTTAATTCCGATGCAATTTCTGTGTTTCGTCGCCAATAACAAGGTCCAAAGGATACAGTAATCCTGAAGTGAAGCATGTCACAGGATTCGTTCAAAACATAGACAGTAGGAAGAATCAGTCTTCTTGTACTTAAGTCGGCATTGTGCCTTTTGTATTTAGTTCCGATGCATTTTCTGTGTTTCATCGTCAATAAGAAGGTCCTAGGGATACAGTAAACCTGAAGTGAAGAATCAGAATCAATAACTAGTGTCACAGGAATGGTTCAAAACATAGTCAGTAAGAAGAGTCAGTCTTCTTGTACTTAAGTCGGCATTGTGCCTTTTGTATTTAATTCCGATGCAATTTATGTGTTTCATCGTCAATACGAAGGTCCGAGGGACACAGTAAACCAGATGTGAAGCATCGGAATCTATAACTAGTGTCACAGGAATGGTTCAAAACATAGTCAGTAAGAAGAGTCAGTCTTCTTGTACTTAAGTCGGCATTGTAACTTTTGTATTTAATTCCGATGCAATATCTGTGTTTCATCGTTAATAAGTAGGTCAGAGGGATAGGGTAAACCTGAAGTGAAGCATCGGAATCTACAACTAGTGTCACAGGAATGGTTCAAATCATAGTCAGTAAGAAGAGTCAGTCTTCTTGTACTTAATTCGGCATTGTGCCTTTTGTATCTAATTCCGATGCAATTTCTGTGTTTCATCGTCAATACGAAGGTCCGAGGGATACAGTAAACCTGAAGTGAAGCATCGGAATCCATAACTCGTGTCACAGGAAAGGTTCAAAACATAGACAGTAGGAAGAGACAGTCTTCTTGTACATAAGTCGGCATTGTGCCTTTTCAATTTAATTCCGATGCAATTTCTGTGTTTCGTCGTAATTAAGAAGGTCCAACGGATACAGTAAACCCGAAGTAAAGCATCGGAATCTATAACTAGTGTCACAGGAATGGCTCCAAACATAGTCAGAAAGAAGAGTCATTCTTCTTGTACCTAAGTCGGCATTGTGCCTTTTCTATTGAATTCCGATGCAATTTTAGTGTTCCATCGTCAATAACAAGGTCCACGTGATACAGTAAAGCTGAAGTGGAGCTTCGGAATCTATAAGTAGTGTCACAGTAACGGTTCAAAGCATGGTCAGTAAGAAGAGTCAGTCTTCTTGTATTTAAGTCAGCATTGTGCCTTTTGTATGTAATTCCGATTCAATTTCTGTGTTTCATCGTCAATAAGATGGTCAGAGGGATACAGTAAACCTGAAGTGAAGCATCAGAATCTAGAACTTTTGTCACAGGAATGGTTCAAACATAGACTGTATGAAAGGTCCGTCTTCTTGTACTTAAGTCTTCATTGTGCCTCTTGTATTTAATTCCGATGCAATTTCTGTGTTTCTTCGTCAACAAGAAGGTCCAAGGTATACAGTAAACCTGAAGTGAAGCATCGGAATCTTTAAGTAGTGTCACAGGAATGGTTCAAAACATAGACAGTAAGAAGAGTCAGTCATCTTGTACTTAAGTCGGCATTGTGCCCTTTTCAATTTAATTCCGATGCAATCACTGTGTTTCATCGTCAATTAGAAGGTCAGAGGGATATAGTTAACCTGAAATGAAGCATCGGAATCTCTAACTAGTGTCACACGATTAGTTAAAACCTAGTCCGTAAGGAGAGTCAGTCTTCTTGTACTTAAGTCAGCATTGTGCCTTTTCTATTTAATTCCGATGCAATTTCTGTGTTTCATCATCAAAAAGAAGGTCCAAGGGATACAGTAAACCCGAAGGGAAGCATCGGAATCTGTAAGTAGCGTCACAGGAACGGTTCAAATCATAGACAGTAAGAAGAGTCAGTCTTCCTGTACTTAAGTCGGCATTGTGCCTATACTATTTAATTCCGATGCAATATCTGTGTTTCATGGTCAATAAGAAGGTGAGAGGGATACAGTAAACCGGAGGTGAAGGATCGGAAACTATAACGAGTGTCACAGGAATGGTTCAAAACATAGACATTAGGAAGAGTCAGTCTTCTTGTACTTAAGTCGGCATTGTGCCTTTTCTATTTAATTCCGACGCAATTTCTGTGTTTCGTCGCGAATAAAAAGGTGCAAAGGATACAGTAAACCTGAAGTGAAGCATCGGAATCTACAACTAGTGTCACAGGAATGGTTCAAAACATAGTCAGTAAGAAGAGTCAGTCTTCTTGTACTTAAGTCGGCATTATGCCTTTTGTATTTATTTCCGATGCAATTTCTGTGCTTCATCGTCAACAAGAAGGTCCAACGGATACAGTAAACCTGAAGTGAAGCATCGGAATCCATAACTAGTATCACAGGAATGGTTCAAAACATAGACAGTAGGAAGAGACAGTCTTCTTGTACATAAGTCGGCATTGTGCCTTATCTATGTAATTCCGATTCAATTTCTTTGTCTCACCGTCAATACGAAAGTCTTAGGGATACAGTAAACCTGAAGTGAAGCATCGGAATTTTATAACTAGTGTCACAGGAATGGTTCAAAACATAGACAGTAGGAAGAGATAGTCTTCTTGTACTTAAGTCAGCATTGTGCCTTTTGTATTTAATTCCGATGCAATTTCTGTGTTTCATCGTCAATAAGAAGGTCCAAGGGATACAGTAAACCTGAAGTGAAGCATCGGAATCTGTAACTAGCGTCACAGGAATGGTTCAAAACATAGACACTAAGAAGAGTCAGTCTGCTTGTACTTAAGACGGCATTGTGCCTTTTCTATTTAATTCCGATGCAATTTCTGTGTTTCATCGTCAATAAGAAGGTCAGAGGGATACAGTGAACATGAGGTGAAGCATCGGAATCTATAACTAGTGTCACATTAATGGTTCAAACATAGACAGTAAGGAGAATCAGTCTTCTTGTACTTAAGTCGGCAATGTGCCTTTTATATTTAATTCCGATGCAATTTCTGTGTATCGGCGCCAATAAGAAGGTCCAAAGGATACAGTAAACCAGAAGTGAAGCATCGGAATCTATAACTAGTGTCACAGGAATGGTTCAAAGCATAGTCAGTAAGAAGAGTCAGTCTTCTTGTACTTGATTTGGCATTGTGCCTTTTGTATTTAATGCCGACGCAATATCTTTGTTTCATCGTTAATAAGAAGGTCAGAAGGATACAGTAAACCTGAAGTGAAGCATCGGAATCTATAAATAGTGTAGCAGCATTGGATCAAGGTATAGTCAGTAAGAAGAGTCAGTCTTCTTGTACTTAAGTCGGCATTGTACCTTTTGTATTTAATTCCGAGGCAATTTCTGTATTTCATCGTCAATAAGATGGTCCAAGGGATACAGTAAACCTGAGGTGATGCATCGGAATCCATAAGTAGTGTCACAGGAATGGTTTAAAGCATAGAGAGTAGGTAGTGTCAGACTTCTTTTACTTAAGTCGGCATTGTGCCTTTTCTATTTAATTCCGATGTAATTTCTGTGTTTTGTCGCCAATAAGAAGGTCCAAAGGATACAGTAAACCTGAAATGAAGCATCGGAATCCATAACTAATGTCACAGGAATCGTTCAAACCATAGACAGTAGGAAGAGTCAGTCTTCTTGTACTGAAGTCCACATTGTGCCTTTTGTATTTAAATCCGATGCAATTTCTGTGTTTAGTTGCCAATAAGAAGGTCCAAAGGATACAGTAAACCTGAAGTCAAGCATCGCAATCCATAACTTATGTAACAGGAATCGTTCAAAGCATAGACAGTAATAAGAGTCAGTCTTCTTGTACTTAAGTCGGCATTCTGCCTTCTGTATTTACTTTCGATGCAATTTCTGTGATTCGTCGCCAATATCAAGGTCCAAAGGATACAGTAATCCTGAAGTGAAGCATCGGAATCTATAACTAATGTCACAGGATTCGTTCAAAACATAGACAGTAGGAAGAATCAGTCTTCTTGTACTTAAGTCGGCATTGTGCCTTTTGTATTTAGTTCCGATGCAATTTCTGTGTTTCATCGTCAATAAGATGGTCAGAGGTATACAGTAAACCTGAAGTGAAGCATCGGAATGTAGAACTTTTGTCACAGGAATGGTTCAAAACATAGATAGTAAGAACGGTCTGCCTTCTTGTCCTTAAGTCGGCATTTGCCTTTTCTATTTAATTCCGATGCAATTTCTGTGTTTCGTCGCCAATAACAAGGTCCAAAGGATACAGTAATCCTGAAGTGAAGCATGTCACAGGATTCGTTCAAAACATAGATAGTAGGAAGAATCAGTCTTCTGGTACTTAAGTCGGCATTGTGCCTTTTGTATTTAGTTCCGATGCATTTTCTGTGTTTCATCGTCAATAAGAAGGTCCTAGGGATACAGTAAACCTGAAGTGAAGAATCAGAATCAATAACTAGTGTCACAGGAATGGTTCAAAACATAGTCAGTAAGAAGAGTCAGTCTTCTTGTACTTAAGTCGGCATTGTGCCTTTTGTATTTAATTCCGATGCAATTTATGTGTTTCATCGTCAATACGAAGGTCCGAGGGACACAGTAAACCAGATGTCAAGCATCGGAATCTATAACTAGTGTCACAGGAATGGTTCAAAACATAGTTAGTAAGAAGAGTCAGTCTTCTTGTACTTAAGTCGGCATTGTAACTTTTGTATTTAATTCCGATGCAATATCTGTGTTTCATCGTTAATAAGTAGGTCAGAGAGATAGGGTAAACCTGAAGTGAAGCATCCTAATCTACAACTAGTGTCACAGGAATGGTTCAAATCATAGTCAGTAAGAAGAGTCAGTCTTCTTGTACTTAATTCGGCATTTTGCCTTTTGTATCTAATTCCGATGCAATTTCTGTGTTTCATCGTCAATACGAAGGTCCGAGGGATACAGTAAACCTGAAGTGAAGCATCGGAATCCATAACTCGTGTCACAGGAAAGGTTCAAAACATAGACAGTAGGAAGAGACAGTCTTCTTGTACATAAGTCGGCATTGTGCCTTTTCAATTTAATTCCGATGCAATTTCTGTGTTTCGTCGTAATTAAGAAGGTCCAACGGATACAGTAAACCCGAAGTAAAGCATCGGGATCTATAACTAGTGTCAGAGGAATGGCTCCAAACATAGTCAGAAAGAAGAGTCATTCTTCTTGTACCTAAGTCGGCATTGTGCCTTTTCTATTGAATTCCGATGCAATTTTAGTGTTCCATCGTCAATAACAAGGTCCACGTGATACAGTAAAGCTGAAGTGGAGCTTCGGAATCTATAACTAGTGTCACAGTAACGGTTCAAAACATGGTCATTAAGAAGAGTCAGTCTTCTTCTATTTAAGTCAGCATTGTGCCTTTTGTATGTAATTCCGATTCAATTTCTGTGTTTCATCGTCAATAAGATGGTCAGAGGGATACAGTAAACCTGAAGTGAAGCATCAGAATCTAGAACTTTTGTCACAGGAATGGTTCAAACATAGACTGTATGAAAGGTCCGTCTTCTTGTACTTAAGTCTTCATTGTGCCTCTTGTATTTAATTCCGATGCAATTTCTGTGTTTCATCGTCAACAAGAAGGTCCAAGGTATACAGTAAACCTGAAGTGAAGCATCGGAATCTTTAAGTAGTGTCACAGGAATGGTTCAAAACATAGACAGTAAGAAGAGTCAGTCATCTTGTAATTAAGTCGGCATTGTGCCCTTTTCAATTTAATTCCGATGCAATCACTGTGTTTCATCGTCAATTAGAAGGTCAGAGGGATACAGTTAACCTGAAATGAAGCAACGGAATCTCTAACTAGTGTCACACGATTAGTTAGAACATAGTCCGTAAGGAGAGTCAGTCTTCTTGTACTTATGTCAGCATTGTGCCTTTTCTATTTAATTCCGATGCAATTTCTGTGTTTCATCATCAAAAAGAAGGTCCAAGGGATACAGTAAACCCGAAGGGAAGCATCGGAATCTGTAAGTAGCGTCACAGGAACGGTTCAAATCATAGACAGTAAGAAGAGTCAGTCTTCCTGTACTTAAGTCGGCATTGTGCCTTTACTATTTATTTCCGATGCAATATCTGTGTTTAATGGTCAATAAGAAGGTGAGAGGGATACAGTAAACCGGAGGTGAAGGATCGGAAACTATAACGAGTGTCACAGGAATGGTTCAAAACATAGACATTAGGAAGAGTCAGTCTTCTTGTACTTAAGTCGGCATTGTGCCTTTTCTATTTAATTCCGACGCAATTTCTGTGTTTCGTCGCGAATAAAAATGTGCAAAGGATACAGTAAACCTGAAGTGAAGCATCGGAATCTACAACTAGTGTCACAGGAATGGTTCAAACATAGTCAGTAAGAAGAGTCAGTCTTCTTGTACTTAAGTCGGCATTATGCCTTTTGTATTTATTTCCGATGCAATTTCTGTGCTTCATCGTCAACAAGAAGGTCCAACGGATACAGTAAACCTGAAGTGAAGCATCGGAATCCATAACTAGTATCACAGGAATGGTTCAAAACATAGACAGTAGGAAGAGACAGTCTTCTTGTACATAAGTCTGCATTGTGCCTTATCTATGTAATTCCGATTCAATTTCTTTGTCTCACCGTCAATACGAAAGTCTTAGGGATACAGTAAACCTGAAGTGAAGCATCGGAATTTTATAACTAGTGTCACAGGAATGGTTCAAAACATAGACAGTAGGAAGAGATAGTCTTCTTGTACTTAAGTCGGCATTGTGCCTTTTGTATTTAATTCCGATGCAATTTCTGTGTTTCATCGTCAATAAGAAGGTCCAAGGGATACAGTAAACCTGAAGTGAAGCATCGGAATCTGTAACTAGCGTCACAGGAATGGTTCAAAACATAGACACTAAGAAGAGTCAGTCTGCTTGTACTTAAGTCGGCATTGTGCCTTTTATATTTAATTCCGATGCAATTTCTGTGTATCGTCGCCAATAAGAAGGTCCAAAGGATACAGTAAACCAGAAGTGAAGCATCGGAATCTATAACTAGTGTCACAGGAATGGTTCAAAGCATAGTCAGTAAGAAGAGTCAGTCTTCTTGTACTTGATTTGGCATTGTGCCTTTTGTATTTAATGCCGACGCAATATCTTTGTTTCATCGTTAATAAGAAGGTCAGAAGGATACAGTAAACCTGAAGTGAAGCATCGGAATCTATAAATAGTGTAGCAGCAATGGATCAAGATATAGTCAGTAAGAAGAGTCAGTCTTCTTGTACTTAAGTCGGCATTGTACCTTTTGTATTTAATTCCGGCGCAATTTCTGTATTTCATCGTCAATAAGATGGTCCAAGGGATACAGTAAACCTGAGGTGATGCATCGGAATCCATAAGTAGTGTCACAGGAATGGTTTAAAGCATAGAGAGTAGGTAGTGTCAGACTTCTTTTACTTAAGTCGGCATTGTGCCTTTTCTATTTAATTCCGATGTAATTTCTGTTTTTTGTCGCCAATAAGAAGGTCCAAAGGATACAGTAAACCTGAAGTGAAGCATCGGAATCCATAACTAATGTCACAGGAATCGTTCAAACCATAGACAGTAGGAAGAGTCAGTCTTCTTGTACTGAAGTCCACATTGTGCCTTTTGTATTTAAATCCGATGCAATTTCTGTGTTTCGTTGCCAATAAGAAGGTCCAAAGGATACAGTAAACCTGAAGTCAAGCATCGCAATCCATAACTTATGTAACAGGAATCGTTCTAAGCATAGACAGTAATACGAGTCAGTCTTCTTGTACTTAAGTCGGCATTCTGCCTTCTGTATTTACTTTCGATGCAATTTCTGTGATTCGTCGCCAATATCAAGGTCCAAAGGATACAGTAATCCTGAAGTGAAGCATCGGAATCTATAACTAATGTCACAGGATTCGTTCAAAACATAGACAGTAGGAAGAATCAGTCTTCTTGTACTTAAGTCGGCATTGTGCCTTTTGTATTTAGTTCCGATGCAATTTCTGTGTTTCATCGTCAATAAGATGGTCAGAGGTATACAGTAAACCTGAAGTGAAGCATCGGAATGTAGAACTTTTGTCACAGGAATGGTTCAAAACATAGAGAGTAAGAACGGTCTGCCTTCTTGTCCTTAAGTCGGCATTTGCCTTTTCTATTTAATTCCGATGCAATTTCTGTGTTTCGTCGCCAATAACAAGGTCCAAAGGATACAGTAATCCTGAAGTGAAGCATGTCACAGGATTCGTTCAAAACATAGACAGTAGGAAGAATCAGTCTTCTTGTACTTAAGTCGGCATTGTGCCTTTTGTATTTAGTTCCGATGCATTTTCTGTGTTTCATCGTCAATAAGAAGGTCCTAGGGATACAGTAAACCTGAAGTGAAGAATCAGAATCAATAACTAGTGTCACAGGAATGGTTCAAAACATAGTCAGTAAGAAGAGTCAGTCTTCTTGTACTTAAGTCGGCATTGTGCCTTTTGTATTTAATTCCGATGCAATTTATGTGTTTCATCGTCAATACGAAGGTCCGAGGGACACAGTAAACCAGATGTGAAGCAACGGAATCTATAACTAGTGCCACAGGAATGGTTCAAAACATAGTTAGTAAGAAGAGTCAGTCTTCTTGTACTTAAGTCGGCATTGTAACTTTTGTATTTAATTCCGATGCAATATCTGTGTTTCATCGTTAATAAGTAGGTCAGAGGGATAGGGTAAACCTGAAGTGAAGCATCGGAATCTACAACTAGTGTAACAGGAATGGTTCAAATCATAGTCAGTAAGAAGAGTCAGTCTTCTTGTACTTAATTCGGCATTGTGCCTTTTGTATCTAATTCCGATGCAATTTCTGTGTTTCATCGTCAATACGAAGGTCCGAGGGATACAGTAAACCTGAAGTGAAGCATCGGAATCCATAACTCGTGTCACAGGAGAGGTTCAAAACATAGACAGTAGGAAGAGACAGTCTTCTTGTACATAAGTCGGCATTGTGCCTTTTCAATTTAATTCCGATGCAATTTCTGTGTTTCGTCGTAATTAAGAAGGTCCAACGGATACAGTAAACCCGAAGTAAAGCATCGGAATCTATAACTAGTGTCACAGGAATAACTCCAAACATAGTCAGAAAGAAGAGTCATTCTTCTTGTACCTAAGTCGGCATTGTGCCTTTTCTATTGAATTCCGATGCAATTTTAGTGATCCATCGTCAATAACAAGGTCCACGTGATACAGTAAAGCTGAAGTGGAGCTTCGGAATCTATAACTAGTGTCACAGTAACGGTTCAAAACATGGTCAGTAAGAAGAGTCAGTCTTCTTGTATTTAAGTCAGCATTGTGCCTTTTGTATGTAATTCCGATTCAATTTCTGTGTTTCATCGTCAATAAGATGGTCAGAGGGATACAGTAAACCTGAAGTGAAGCATCAGAATCTAGAACTATTGTCACAGGAATGGTTCAAACATAGACTGTATGAAAGGTCCGTCTTCTTGTACTTAAGTCTTCATTGTGCCTCTTGTATTTAATTCCGATGCAATTTCTGTGTTTCATCGTCAACAAGAAGGTCCAAGGTATACAGTAAACCTGAAGTGAAGCATCGGAATCTTTAAGTAGTGTCACAGGAAAGGTTCAAAACATAGACAGTAAGAAGAGTCAGTCATCTTGTACTTAAGTCGGCATTGTGCCCTTTTCAATTTAATTCCGATGCAATCACTGTGTTTCATCGTCAATTAGAAGGTCAGAGGGATACAGTTAACCTGAAATGAAGCATCGGAATCTCTAACTAGTGTCACACGATTAGTTAAAACATAGTCCGTAAGGAGAGTCAGTCTTCTTGTACTTAAGTCAGCATTGTGCCTTTTCTATTTAATTCCGATGCAATTTCTGTGTTTCATCATCAAAAAGAAGGTCCAAGGGATACAGTAAACCCTAAGGGAAGCATCGGAATCTGTAAGTAGCGTCACAGGAACGGTTCAAATCATAGACAGTAAGAAGAGTCAGTCTTCCTGTACTTAAGTCGGCATTGTGCCTTTACTATTTAATTCCGATGCAATATCTGTGTTTAATGGTCAATAAGAAGGTGAGAGGGATACAGTAAACCGGAGGTGAAGGATCGGAAACTATAACGAGTGTCACAGGAATGGTTCAAAACATAGACATTAGGAAGAGTCAGTCTTCTTGTACTTAAGTCGGCATTGTGCCTTTTCTATTTAATTCCGACGCAATTTCTGTGTTTCGTCGCGAATAAAAAGGTGCAAAGGATACAGTAAACCTGAAGTGAAGCATCGGAATCTACAACTAGTGTCACAGGAATGGTTCAAAACATAGTCAGTAAGAAGAGTCAGTCTTCTTGTACTTAAGTCGGCATTATGCCTTTTGTATTTATTTCCGATGCAATTTCTGTGCTTCATCGTCAACAAGAAGGTCCAACGGATACAGTAAACCTGAAGTGAAGCATCGGAATCTACAACTAGTGTCACAGGAATGGTTCAAACATAGTCAGTAAGAAGAGTCAGTCTTCTTGTACTTAAGTCGGCATTATGCCTTTTGTATTTATTTCCGATGCAATTTCTGTGCTTCATCGTCAACAAGAAGGTCCAACGGATACAGTAAACCTGAAGTGAAGCATCGGAATCCATAACTAGTATCACAGGAATGGTTCAAAACATAGACAGTAGGAAGAGACAGTCTTCTTGTACATAAGTCGGCATTGTGCCTTATCTATGTAATTCCGATTCAATTTCTTTGTCTCACCGTCAATACGAAAGTCTTAGGGATACAGTAAACCTGAAGTGAAGCATCGGAATTTTATAACTAGTGTCACAGGAATGGTTCAAAACATAGACAGTAGGAAGAGATAGTCTTCTTGTACTTAAGTCGGCATTGTGCCTTTTGTATTTAATTCCGATGCAATTTCTGTGTTTCATCGTCAATAAGAAGGTCCAAGGGATACAGTAAACCTGAAGTGAAGCATCGGAATCTGTAACTAGCGTCACAGGAATGGTTCAAAACATAGACACTAAGAAGAGTCAGTCTGCTTGTACTTAAGTCGGCATTGTGCCTTTTATATTTAATTCCGATGCAATTTCTGTGTATCGTCGCCAATAAGAAGGTCCAAAGGATACAGTAAACCAGAAGTGAAGCATCGGAATCTATAACTAGTGTCACAGGAATGGTTCAAAGCATAGTCAGTAAGAAGAGTCAGTCTTCTTGTACTTGATTTGGCATTGTGCCTTTTGTATTTAATGCCGACGCAATATCTTTGTTTCATCGTTAATAAGAAGGTCAGAAGGATACAGTAAACCTGAAGTGAAGCATCGGAATCTATAAATAGTGTAGCAGCAATGGATCAAGATATAGTCAGTAAGAAGAGTCAGTCTTCTTGTACTTAAGTCGGCATTGTACCTTTTGTATTTAATTCCGGCGCAATTTCTGTATTTCATCGTCAATAAGATGGTCCAAGGGATACAGTAAACCTGAGGTGATGCATCGGAATCCATAAGTAGTGTCACAGGAATGGTTTAAAGCATAGAGAGTAGGTAGTGTCAGACTTCTTTTACTTAAGTCGGCATTGTGCCTTTTCTATTTAATTCCGATGTAATTTCTGTTTTTTGTCGCCAATAAGAAGGTCCAAAGGATACAGTAAACCTGAAGTGAAGCATCGGAATCCATAACTAATGTCACAGGAATCGTTCAAACCATAGACAGTAGGAAGAGTCAGTCTTCTTGTACTGAAGTTCACATTGTGCCTTTTGTATTTAAATCCGATGCAATTTCTGTGTTTCGTTGCCAATAAGAAGGTCCAAAGGATACAGTAAACCTGAAGTCAAGCATCGCAATCCATAACTTATGTAACAGGAATCGTTCAAAGCATAGACAGTAATACGAGTCAGTCTTCTTGTACTTAAGTCGGCATTCTGCCTTCTGTATTTACTTTCGATGCAATTTCTGTGATTCGTCGCCAATATCAAGGTCCAAAGGATACAGTAATCCAGAAGTGAAGCATCGGAATCTATAACTAATGTCACAGGATTCGTTCAAAACATAGACAGTAGGAAGAATCAGTCTTCTTGTACTTAAGTCGGCATTGTGCCTTTTGTATTTAGTTCCGATGCAATTTCTGTGTTTCATCGTCAATAAGATGGTCAGAGGTATACAGTAAACCTGAAGTGAAGCATCGGAATGTAGAACTTTTGTCACAGGAATGGTTCAAAACATAGAGAGTAAGAACGGTCTGCCTTCTTGTCCTTAAGTCGGCATTTGCCTTTTCTATTTAATTCCGATGCAATTTCTGTGTTTCGTCGCCAATAACAAGGTCCAAAGGATACAGTAATCCTGAAGTGAAGCATGTCACAGGATTCGTTCAAAACATAGACAGTAGGAAGAATCAGTCTTCTTGTACTTAAGTCGGCATTGTGCCTTTTGTATTTAGTTCCGATGCATTTTCTGTGTTTCATCGTCAATAAGAAGGTCCTAGGGATACAGTAAACCTGAAGTGAAGAATCAGAATCAATAACTAGTGTCACAGGAATGGTTCAAAACATAGTCAGTAAGAAGAGTCAGTCTTCTTGTACTTAAGTCGGCATTGTGCCTTTTGTATTTAATTCCGATGCAATTTATGTGTTTCATCGTCAATACGAAGGTCCGAGGGACACAGTAAACCAGATGTGAAGCAACGGAATCTATAACTAGTGCCACAGGAATGGTTCAAAACATAGTTAGTAAGAAGAGTCAGTCTTCTTGTACTTAAGTCGGCATTGTAACTTTTGTATTTAATTCCGATGCAATATCTGTGTTTCATCGTTAATAAGTAGGTCAGAGGGATAGGGTAAACCTGAAGTGAAGCATCGGAATCTACAACTAGTGTAACAGGAATGGTTCAAATCATAGTCAGTAAGAAGAGTCAGTCTTCTTGTACTTAATTCGGCATTGTGCCTTTTGTATCTAATTCCGATGCAATTTCTGTGTTTCATCGTCAATACGAAGGTCCGAGGGATACAGTAAACCTGAAGTGAAGCATCGGAATCCATAACTCGTGTCACAGGAGAGGTTCAAAACATAGACCGTAGGAAGAGACAGTCTTCTTGTACATAAGTCGGCATTGTGCCTTTTCAATTTAATTCCGATGCAATTTCTGTGTTTCGTCGTAATTAAGAAGGTCCAACGGATACAGTAAACCCGAAGTAAAGCATCGGAATCTATAACTAGTGTCACAGGAATGGCTCCAAACATAGTCAGAAAGAAGAGTCATTCTTCTTGTACCTAAGTCGGCATTGTGCCTTTTCTATTGAATTCCGATGCAATTTTAGTGATCCATCGTCAATAACAAGGTCCACGTGATACAGTAAAGCTGAAGTGGAGCTTCGGAATCTATAACTAGTGTCACAGTAACGGTTCAAAACATGGTCAGTAAGAACAGTCAGTCTTCTTGTATTTAAGTCAGCATTGTGCCTTTTGTATGTAATTCCGATTCAATTTCTGTGTTTCATCGTCAATAAGATGGTCAGAGGGATACAGTAAACCTGAAGTGAAGCATCAGAATCTAGAACTATTGTCACAGGAATGGTTCAAACATAGACTGTATGAAAGGTCCGTCTTCTTGTACTTAAGTCTTCATTGTGCCTCTTGTATTTAATTCCGATGCAATTTCTGTGTTTCATCGTCAACAAGAAGGTCCAAGGTATACAGTAAACCTGAAGTGAAGCATCGGAATCTTTAAGTAGTGTCACAGGAAAGGTTCAAAACATAGACAGTAAGAAGAGTCAGTCATCTTGTACTTAAGTCGGCATTGTGCCCTTTTCAATTTAATTCCGATGCAATCACTGTGTTTCATCGTCAATTAGAAGGTCAGAGGGATACAGTTAACCTGAAATGAAGCATCGGAATCTCTAACTAGTGTCACACGATTAGTTAAAACATAGTCCGTAAGGAGAGTCAGTCTTCTTGTACTTAAGTCAGCATTGTGCCTTTTCTATTTAATTCCGATGCAATTTCTGTGTTTCATCATCAAAAAGAAGGTCCAAGGGATACAGTAAACCCTAAGGGAAGCATCGGAATCTGTAAGTAGCGTCACAGGAACGGTTCAAATCATAGACAGTAAGAAGAGTCAGTCTTCCTGTACTTAAGTCGGCATTGTGCCTTTACTATTTAATTCCGATGCAATATCTGTGTTTAATGGTCAATAAGAAGGTGAGAGGGATACAGTAAACCGGAGGTGAAGGATCGGAAACTATAACGAGTGTCACAGGAATGGTTCAAAACATAGACATTAGGAAGAGTCAGTCTTCTTGTACTTAAGTCGGCATTGTGCCTTTTCTATTTAATTCCGACGCAATTTCTGTGTTTCGTCGCGAATAAAAAGGTGCAAAGGATACAGTAAACCTGAAGTGAAGCATCGGAATCTACAACTAGTGTCACAGGAATGGTTCAAAACATAGTCAGTAAGAAGAGTCAGTCTTCTTGTACTTAAGTCGGCATTATGCCTTTTGTATTTATTTCCGATGCAATTTCTGTGCTTCATCGTCAACAAGAAGGTCCAACGGATACAGTAAACCTGAATTGAAGCATCGGAATCCATAACTAGTATCACAGGAATGGTTCAAAACATAGACAGTAGGAAGAGACAGTCTTCTTGTACATAAGTCGGCATTGTGCCTTATCTATGCAATTCCGATTCAATTTCTGTGTTTCGTCGTCAATAAGAAGGTCCAAGGGCGGCAGTAAACGTCAAGTGAAGCTTCGGTATCTATAACTAGCGACACAGGCATGGTTCAAAACATAGACAGTAAGAAGAGTCCGTCTTCTTGTAATTAAGTCGGCATTATGCCTTTTGTATTTAATTCCGATGCAATTTCTGTGTTTCATCGTCAATATGGGGGTCCAAGGGATACAGTAAACCTGAAGTGAAGCATCGGAATCTATAATTAGTGTCACAGGAACGGTTCAAATCATAGTCAGTAAGAAGAGTCAGTCTTCTTGTACTTAAGTCGGCATTGTGCCTTTTGTATTTAATTCCGATGCAATTTCTGTGCTTCATCGTCAATAAGAAGGTCCAACGGATACAGTAAACCTGAAGGGAAGCATCGGAATCTATAACTGGTGTCACAGGAATGGTACAATCATGGACAGTAGGAAGAGATAGTCTTCTTGTGCTTAAGTCGGCATTGTGCCTTTTCTATATAATTCCGATGCTATTTCTGTGTTTCGTCGTCAATAAGAAGATCCAAGTGATACAGCAAACCTGAAGTGAAGCATCGGAATCTATAACTAGCGTCACAGGAATGGTTGAAAACATAGACAGTAAGAAGAGTCAGTCTTCTTGTACTTAATTCGGAATTGTGCCTTTTGTATTTAATTCCGATGCAATTTCTGTGTTTCATCGTCAATATGAAGGTCCAAGGGATACAGTAAACCTGAAGTGAAGCATCGGAATCTATAACTAGTGTCACAGGACTAGTACAAAACATAGACAGTAGGAAGAGAAAGTCTTCTTGCACTTCAGTCAGCATTGTGCCTTTTCTATTTAATTCCGACGCTATTTCTGTGTTTCATCGTCAATAAGAAGGTCCAAGTGATACAGTAAACCTGAAGTGAAGCATCGGAATCTATAACTAGTGTCACAGGAATGGTTCGCACATAGACAGTAGGAAGAGTCAGTCTTCTTGTACTTAAGTCGGCATTGTGCCTTTTGTATTTAATTCCGATGCAATTTCTGTGTTTCATCGTCAATAAGAAGGTCCAAGGGATACAGTAAACCTGAAGTGAAGCATCTGAATCCATAACTAGTGTCACAGGAAAGGTTCAAAGCACAGACAGTAGGAAGAGACAGTCTTCTTGTACATAAGTCGGCATTGTGCCTTTTCTATTAAATTCCGATGCAATTTCTGTGTTTCGTCGTCAATAAGAAGGTCCAAGGGATACAGTAAACCTCAAGTGAAGCATCGGAATCTATAACTAGCGTCACAGGAATGGTTCAAAACATAGACAGTAAGAAGAGTCAGTCTTCTTGTACTTAAGTCGGCATTTTGCATTTGTATTTAATTCCGATGCAATTTCTGTGTTTCATCGTCAATAAGAAGGTCCAACGGATACAGTAAGCCTGAAGTGAAGCATCGGAATCAATAACTAGTGTCACAGGAATGGTTCAAAACATAGTCAGTAAGAAGAGTCAGTCTTCTTGTACTTAAGTTGGCATTGTGCCTTTTGTATTTAATTCAGCTGCTATTTCTGTGTTTCATCGTCAATAAGAAGGACAGTGGGACACAGTATACCTGAAGTGAAGCATGGGAATCTATAACTAGTTTCACAGGAATGGTTGCAAATATAGTCAGTAAGAAGAGTCAGTCTTCTTGTACTTAAGTCGGCATTGTGCTTTTTCTATTTAATTCCGATGCAATTTCAGTGATTCATCGTCAATAAGAAGGTCCAAGGGATACAGTAAACCTGGAGTAAAGCATCAGAATCTATAACTAGTGTCACAGGAATGGTTCAAAACATAGTCAGTCTTCTTGTACTTAAGTCGGCATTGTGCATTTCTATTTAATTCCGATGCAATTTCTGTGTTTCATCGTCAATAAGAAGGTCAGAGGGTTACATTAAACCTGAGGTGAAGCATCGTAATCTATAACTAGTGTCACAGGAATGGTTCAAAACATAGTCAGTAAGGAGAGTCAGTCTTCTTGTACATAAGTCGGCATTGTGCCTTTTCTATTAAATTCCGATGCAATTTCTGTGTTTCGTCGTCAATAAGAAGGTCCAAGGGATACAGTAAACCTGAAGTGCAGCATCGGAATCTATAAATAGTGTCACAGGAATGGTTCAAAACATAGACAGTAGGAAGAGTCTGTCTTCTTGTACTTAAGTCGGCATTGTGCCTTTTGTATTTCATTCCGATGCAATTTCTGTGTTTCATCGTCAATAAGAAGGTCCAAGGGATACAGTAAACCTGAAGTGAAGCATCTGAATCCATAACTAGTGTCACAGGAAAGGTTCAAAGCACAGACAGTAGGAAGAGACAGTCTTCTTGTACATAAGTCGGCATTGTGCCTTTTCTATTAAATTCCGATGGAATTTCTGTGTTTCGTCGTCAATAAGAAGGTCCAAGGGATACAGTAAACCTGAAGTGAAGCATCGGAATCTATAACTAGCGTCACAGGAATGGTTCAAAACATAGACAGTAAGAAGAGTCAGTCTTCTTGTACTTAAGTCGGCATTTTGCATTTGTATTTAATTCCGATGCAATTTCTGTGTTTCATCGTCAATAAGAAGGTCCAACGGATACAGTAAGCCTGAAGTGAAGCATCGGAATCAATAACTAGTGTCACAGGAATGGTTCAAAACATAGTCAGTAAGAAGAGTCAGCCTTCTTGTACTTAAGTTGGCATTGTGCCTTTTGTATTTAATTCAGCTGCTATTTCTGTGTTTCATCGTCAATAAGAAGGACAGTGGGACACAGTATACCTGAAGTGAAGCATGGGAATCTATAACTAGTTTCACAGGAATGGTTCCAAATATAGTCAGTAAGAAGAGTCAGTCTTCTTGTACTTAAGTCGGCATTGTGCTTTTTCTATTTAATTCCGATGCAATTTCAGTGATTCATCGTCAATAAGAAGGTCCAAGGGATACAGTAAGCCTGGAGTAAAGCATCAGAATCTATAACTAGTGTCACAGGAATGGTTCAAAACATAGTCAGTAGGACGAGTCAGTCTTCTTGTACTTAAGTCGGCATTGTGCATTTCTATTTAATTCCGATGCAATTTCTGTGTTTCATCGTCAATAAGAAGGTCCAAGGGATACAGTAAACCTGAAGTGAAGCATCGGTATCTATAACTAGTGTCAGAGGAATGGTTCAAACATAGTCAGTAAGAAGAGTCAGTCCACTTGTACTTAAGTCGGCCATGTGCCTTTTGTATTTAATTCCGATGCAATTTCTGTGTTTCATCGTCAATAAGAAGGTCCAAGGGATAGAGTAAACCTGAAGTAAAGCATCGGAATCTATAACTAGTGTCACAGGAATGGTTCAAACATAGACAGTAGGAAGAGTCAGTCTTCTTGTAATTAAGTCGGCATTGTTCCTTTTGTATTTAATTCCGATGCAATTTATGTGTTTCATCGTCAATAAGAAGGTCCAAGGGATTCAGTAAATCTGAAGTGAAGCATCTGAATCTATAACTAGTGTCACAGGAATGGTTCAAAACATAGACAGTAGGAAGAGTCAGTCTTTTTGTACCTAAGTCGGCATTTTGCAGTTTGTATTTAATTCCGATGCAATTTCTGTGTTTCATCGTCAATAAGAAGGTCCATGGGATACAGTAGACCTGAAGGGAAGCATCGGAATCTATAACTAGTGTCACAGGAATGGTTCAAAACATAGTCAGTAAGAAGAGTCTGTCTTCTTGTACTTAAGGTGGCATTGTGCCTTTTGTATTTAATTCAGTTTCTATTTCTGTGTATCATCGTCAATAATAAGGACAGAGGGACACAGTATACCTGAAGTGATGGATCGGAATCTATAACTAGTGTCACAGGAATGGTCCAAACATAGTCAGTAAGAAGAGTCAGTTTTCTTGTATTTAAGTCGGCATTGTGCCTTTTGTATCTAATTCCGATTCAATTTCTGTGTTTCATCGTCAATAAGATGGTCAGAGGGATACAGTAAATCTGAAGTGAAGCATCGGAATCTTGAACTTTTGTCACAGGAATGGTTCCAAACATAGAAAGTAAGAAGTGTCCGTCTTCTTGTACTTAATCTTCATTGTGCCTTTTGTATTTAATTCCAATGCAATTTCTATGTTTCATCGTCAATAAGAAGGTCCAAGATACACAGTAAACCTGAAGTGAAGCATCGGAATCTATAACTTGTGTCACAGGAATGGTTCAAAACATAGACAGTAAGAAGAGTCAGTCTTCTTCTACTAAAGTCGGCATTGTGCCTTCTCTATTTAATTCCGATGCAATTTCTGTGTTTCATCGCCAATAAGAAGGTCCAAGGGATACAGTAAACCTGAACTGAAGCATCGGAATCTATAAATAGTGTCACAGGAATGGTTCAAAACATAGACAGTAGGAAGAGTCTGTCTTCTTGTACTTAAGTCGGCATTGTGCCTTTTGTATTTCATTCCGATGCAATTTCTGGGTTTCATCGTCAATAAGAAGGTCAGAGGGATACAGTAAACCTGAGGTGAAGCATCGGAATCTACAACTAGTGTCTCAGGAATGGTTAAAATCATAGTCAGTAAGAAGAATCAGTCATCTTGTGCTTAAGTAGGCATTGTGCCTTTTGTATTTTATTCCGATGCAATTTCCGTATTACATCGTCAATAAGAAGGTCCAAGGGATACAGTAAACCTGATGTGAAGCATCGTAATCTATAACTAGTGTCACAGGAATGGTTCAAAAGCATAGTCAGTAAGAAGAGTCAGTCTTCTTGTACTTAAGTCGGCATTGTGCCTTTTGTATTAATTCAGTTGCCATTTCTGTGTTTCATCGTCAATAAGAAGGGCAGAGGGACACAGTATACCTGAAGTGAAGCATAGGAATCTATATCTAGTGTCACAGGAATGGTTCCAAACATAGTCAGTAAGAAGAGTCAGTCTTCTTGTACTTAAGTCTGCATTATGCATTTTCTATTTACTTCCGATGTAATTTCAGTGTTTCATCGTCAATAAGAAGATCCAAGGGATACAGTAAAGCTACAGTGAAGCATCGAAATCTATAACTAGTGTCACAGGAATGGTTCAAACATAGTCAGTAAGAAGAGTCTGTCTTCTTGTATTTAAGTCGGCATTGTGCTTTTGTATTTAATTCCGATTCAATTTCTGTTTTTCATCGTCAATAAGAAGGTCCAAGGGATACAGTAAACCTGAAGTGAACCATCGGAATCTAGAACTTTTGTCACAGGAATGGTTAAAACATAGACAGAAAGAAGTGTCCGTCTTCTTGTACTTAATCTTCATTGTGCCTTTTGTATTTAATTCCGATGCAATTTCTGTGTTTCATCGTCAATAAGAAGGTCCAAGGTATAGAGTAAACCTGAAGTGAAGCATCGGAATCTGTAAATAGTGTCACAGGAATGGTTCAAAACATTGACAGTAAGAAGAGTCAGTCTTCTTGTACTTAAGTCGGCATTGTTTCTTTTGTATTTAATTCCGATGCAATTTCTGTGTTTCATCGTCAATAAGAAGGTCCAAGGGTTTCAGTAACCCTGAAGTGAAGCATCGGTATCTATAACTAGTGTCAGAGGAATGGTTCAAACATAGTCAGTAAGAAGAGTCAGTCCACTTGTACTTAAGTCGGCCATGTGCCTTTTGTATTTAATTCCGATGCAATTTCTGTGTTTCATCGTCAATAAGAAGGTCCAAGGGATACAGTAAACCTGAAGTGAAGCATCGGAATCTATAACTAGTGTCACAGAAAAGGTTCAAACATAGACAGTAGGAAGAGTCAGTCTTCTTGTAATTAAGTCGGCATTGTTCCTTTTGTATTTAATTCCGATGCAATTTATGTGTTTCATCGTCAATAAGAAGGTCCAAGGGATTCAGTAAATCTGAAGTGAAGCATCTGAATCTATAACTAGTGTCACAGGAATGGTTCAAAACATAGACAGTAGGAAGAGTCAGTCTTTTTGTACCTAAGTCGGCATTTTGCAGTTTGTATTTATTTCCGATGCAATTTCTGTGTTTCATCGTCAATAAGAAGGTCCAAGGGATACAGTAGACCTGAAGGGAAGCATCGGAATCTATAACTAGTGTCACAGGAATGGTTCAAAACATAGTCAGTAAGAAGAGTCAGTCTTCTTGTACTTAAGGTGGCATTGTGCCTTTTGTATTTAATTCAGTTGCTATTTCTGTGTATCATCGTCAATAATAAGGACAGAGGGACACAGTATACCTGAAGTGATGGATCGGAATCTATAACTAGTGTCACAGGAATGGTCCAAACATAGTCAGTAAGAAGAGTCAGTTTTCTTGTATTTAAGTCGGCATTGTGCCTTTTGTATGTAATTCCGATTCAATTTCTGTGTTTCATCGTCAATAAGATGGTCAGAGGGATACAGTAAATCTGAAGTGAAGCATCGGAATCTTGAACTTTTGTCACAGGAATGGTTCCAAACATAGAAAGTAAGAAGGGTCCGTCTTCTTGTACTTAATCTTCATTGTGCCTTTTGTATTTAATTCCAATGCAATTTCTATGTTTCATCGTCAATAAGAAGGTCCAAGATACACAGTAAACCTGAAGTGAAGCATCGGAATCTATAACTTGTGTCACAGGAATGGTTCAAAACATAGACAGTAAGAAGAGTCAGTCTTCTTGTACTTAAGTCGGCATTGTGCCCTTTTCAATTTAATTCCGATGCAATTACTGTGTTTCATCGTCAATACGAAGGTCATAGGGATACAGTAAACCTTGAAATGAAGCACCGCAATCGCTAACTAGTGTCACAGGAATGGTTCAAAACATAGTCAGTAAGACGAGTCAGCCTTCTTGTACTTAAGTCGGCATTGTGCATTTCTATTTAATTCCGATGCTATTTCTGTGTTTCATCGTCAATAAGATGGTCAGAGGGTTACATTAAACCTGAGGTGAAGCATCGAAATCTATAACTAGTGTCACAGGAATGGTTCAAAACATAGTCAGTAAGGAGAGTCAGTCTTCTTGTACTAAAGTCGGCATTTTGCCTTTTCTATTTAATTCCGATGCAATTTCTGTTTTTCATCGTCAATAAGAAGGTCCAAGGGATACAGTAAACCTAAACTGAAGCATCGGAATCTACAACTAGTGTCACAGGAATGGTCCAAAACATAGTCAGTAAGAAGAATCAGTCTTCTTGTACTTAAGTCGGCATTATGCATTTTCAATTTACTTCCGATGCAATTTAAGTGTTTCATCGTCAATAAGAAGGTCCAAGGGATACAGTAAAGCTGAAGTGAAACATCAGAATCTATAACTAGTGTCACAGGAATGGTTCAAAGCATAGTCAGTAAGAAGAGTCAGTCTTTTTGTACTTAAGTCGCCATTGTGCCCTTTCAATTTAATTCCGATGCAATTACTGTATTTCATCGTCAATACGAAGATCTTAGGGATACAGTAAACCTCAAATGAAGCACCGCAATCTCTAACTAGTGTCACAGGAATGGTTCAAAACATAGTCAGTAAGACGAGTCAGCCTTCTTGTACTTAAGTCGGCATTGTGCATTTCTATTTAATTCCGATGCTATTTCTGTGTTTCATCGTCAATAAGATGGTCAGAGGGTTACATTAAACCTGAGGTGAAGCATCGAAATCTATAACTAGTGTCACAGGAATGGTTCAAAACATAGTCAGTAAGGAGAGTCAGTCTTCTTGTACTAAAGTCGGCATCTTGCCTTTACTATTTAAATCCGTTGCAATTTCTGTGTTTCATCGTCAATAAGGAGGTCCAAGGGATACAGTAAACCTGAACTGAAGCGTCGGAATCTATAAATAGTGTCACAGGAATGGTTCAAAACATAGACAGTAGGAAGAGTCAGTCTCCTTGTACTTAAGTCGGCATTGTGCCTTTTGTATTTCATTTCGATGCAATTTCTGTGTTTCATCGTCAATAAGAAGGTCAGAGGGATACAGTAAACCTGAAGTGAAGCATCGGAATCTACAACTAGTGTCACAGGAATGGTTAAAGTCATAGTCAGTAAGAAGAATCAGTCATCTTGTACTTAAGTCGGCATTGTGCCTTTTGTATTTAATTCCGATGCAATTTCCGTGTTTCATCGTCAACAAGAAGGTCCAAGGGATGCAGTAAACCTGAAGTGAAGCATCGTAATCTATAACTAGTGTCACAAGAATGGTTCAAAGCATAGTCAGTAAGAAGGGTCAGTCTTCTTGTACTTAAGTCAGCATTGTGCCTTTTGTATTTAATTCAGTTGCTATTTCTGTGTTTCATCGTCAATAAGAAGGACAGAGGGACACAGTATACCTGAAATGAAGCATCGGAATCTATAACTAGTGTCACAGGAATGGTTCCAAACATAGTCATTAAGAAGAGTCAGTCCTCTTGTACTTAAGTCGGCTTTATGCATTTTCTATTTACTTCCGATGCAATTTCAGTCTTTCATCGTCAATAAGAAGGTCCAAGGGATACAGTAAACCTGAAGTGAAGCATCGGAATCTATAACCAGTGTCACAAGAATGGTTCAAAGCATAGTCAGTAAGAAGAGTCTGTCTTCTTGTATTTAAGTCGGCATTGTGCCTTTTGTATTTAATTCCGATTCAATTTCTTTGTTTCATCGTCAATAAGATGGTCAGAGGGATACAGTAAACCTGAAGTGAACCATCGTAATCAATAACTTTTGTCACTGGAATGGTTAAAAACATAGACAGTAAGAAGGGTCCGTCTTGTTGTACTTAATCTTCATTGTGCCTTTTGTATTTAATTACGATGCAATTTCTGTGTTTCATCGTCAATAAGAAGGTCCAAGGTCTACAGTAAACCTGAAGTGAAGCATCGGAATCTATAACTAGTGTCACAGGAATGGTTCAATACATAGACAGTGAGAACAGTCAGTCTTCTTGTACTTAAGTCGGCATTGTGCCCATTTCAATCTAATTCCGATGCAATTACTGTGTTTCATCGTCAATACGAAGGTCATAGGGATACAGTAAACCTGAAATGAAGCATCGGAATCTCTAACTAGTGTCCCAGGAATGGTTCAAAACATAGTCAGTAAGACGAGTCAGTCTTCTTGTAATTAAGTCGGCATTGTGCTTTTCTATTTAATTCCGATGCAATTTCTGTGTTTCATCGTCAATAAGAAGGTCAGAGGGATACAGTAAACCTGAGGTGAAGCATGGAAATCTATAACTAGTGTCATAGGAATGGTTCAAAACATAGTCAGAAAGGAGAGTCAGTCTTCTTGTACTTAAGTCGGCATTGTGCCTTTTCTATTATTTCCGATGCAATTTCTGTGTTTCATCGCCAATAAGAAGGTCCAAGGGATACAGTAAACCTGAACTGAAGCATCGGAATCTGTAACTAGCGTCACACGAATGGTTCAAATCATAGACAGTAAGAAGAGTCAGTATTCTTGTACTTAAGTCGGCATTATGCGTTTTCTATTTAATTCCGATGCAATTTCTGTGTTTCATCGTCAATAAGAAGGTCAGAAGGATACAGTAAACCGGAGGTGAAGCATCGGACTCTATAACTAGTGTCTCAGGAATGGTTCAAACATCGACAGTAGGAAGAGTCAGTCTTCTTGTACTTAAGTCGGCATTGTGCATTGTCTATTTAATTCCGATGCAGTTTCTGTGTTTCGTCGCCAATAAGAAGGTGCAAAGGATACAGTAAACCTAAAGTGAAGTATCGGAATCTATAACTAATGTCACAGGAATGGTTCAAAACATAGACAGCAGGAAGAGTCAGTCTTCTTGTACTTAAGTCGGCATTGTGCCTTTTGTATTTAATTCCGATGCAATTTCTGTGATTCATCGTCAATAAGAAGGTCCAAGGGATACAGTAAACCTGAAGTGGAGCATCGGAATCTATAATTAGTGTCACAGGAACGGTTCAAAACATAGTCAGTAAGAAGAGTCAGTCTTCTTGTACTTAAGTCGGCATTGTGCCTTTTGTATTAAATTCCGAAGCAATATCTGTGTTTCATCGTCAATAAGAAGGTCCAAGGGATATAGTAAACCAGAAGTGAAGCATCGGAATCTACAACTAGTGTCACAGGAATGGTTCAATACATAGTCAGTAAGAAGAGTCAGTTTTCTTGTACTTAAGTCGACATTATGCCTTTTGAATATAATTCCGATGCAATTTCTATGCTTCATCGTCAATACGTAGGCCAACGGATACAGTAAACCTGAAGTGAAGCACCGGAATCTATAACTTGTGTCACAGGAATGGTACAAATCATAGACAGTAGGAAGAGATAGTCTTCTTGTACTTAAGTCGGCATTGTGCCTTTTTTATTTAATTCCGACGCTATTTCTGTGTTTCGTCTCAATAAGATTGTCCAAGTGATACAGTAAACCTGAAGTGAAGCATCGGAATCTATAACTAGCGTCACAGGAATGGTACAAACATAGGCAGTAAGAAGAGTCAGTTTTCTTGTACTTAATTCGGCATTGTGCCTTTTGAATTTATTTCCGATGTAATTTCTGTGTTTCATCGTCAATAAGAAGGTACACGTGATACAGTAAACCTGAAGTGAAGCATCGGAATCTATATCTAGTGTCACAGGAATGGTTCAAACCATAGAGAGTAAGAAGAGTCAGTCTTCTTGTACTTAATTCGGCATTGTGCCTTTTGTAATTAATTCCGATGCAATTTCTGTGTTTCATCGTCAATACGAAGGTCCAAGGGATCCAGCAAACCAGAAGTGAAGCATCGGAATCTAAAACTAGTGTCACAGGAATGGTTCAAAACATAGACAGTAGGAAGAATCAGTCTTCTTGTACTTAAGTCGGCATTGTGCCTTTTCTATTTGATTCCGATGCAATTTCTGTGTTTCATCGTCAATACGAAGGTCCGAGGGATACAGTAAACTTGAATTGAAGCATCGGAATCTATAACTAGTGTCACAGGAATGGTTCAAATCATAGTCAGTAACAAGAGTCAGTCTTCTTGTACTTAAGTCGGCATTGTGCCTTTTCTATTTAATTCCGGCGCAATTTCTGTGTTTCGTCGTCAATAAGAAGGTCCACGTGATACAGTAAACCTGAAGTGAAGCATCGGAATCTATAACTAGTGTCATAGGAATGGTTCAAACCATAGACAGTAAGTAGAGTCAGTCTTCTTGTACTTAAGTCGGCATTGTGCCTTTTGTATTTAATTCCGATTCAATTTCAGTGTTTCATCGTCAATAAGATGGTCAGAGGGATACAGTAAACCTGAAGTGAACCATCGGAATCAAGAACTTTTGTCACAGGAATGGTTAAAAACATAGACAGTAAGAAGGGTCCGTCTTGTTGTACTTATTCTTCATTGTGCCTTTTGTATTTAATTCTGATGCAATTTCTGTGTTTCATCGCCAATAAGAAGGTCCAAGGTCTACAGTAAACCTGAAGTGAAGCATCGGAATCTATAACTAGTGTCACAGGAATGGTTCAAAGCATAGACAGTAAGAAGGGTCAGTCTTCTTGTACTTAAGTCGGCATTGTGCCTTTTCTATTTAATTCCGGCGCAATTTCTGTGTTTCATCGTCAATAAGAAGGTCAGAGGGATACAGTAAACCTGAGGTGAAGCATCGAAATCTATAACTAGTGTCGCAGGAATGGTTCAAACACCGACAGTTGGAAGAGTCAGTCTTCTTGATCTTAAGTCGGCATTGTGCCTTTTCTATTTAATTCCGATGCAGTTTCTGTGTTTCGTCGCCAATAAGAAGGTGCGAAGGATACAGTAAACCTGAAGTGGAGCATCGGAATCTATAATTAGTGTCACAGGAACGGTTCAAAACATAGTCAGTAAGTAGAGTCAGTCTTCTTGTACTTAAGTCGGCATTGTGCCTTTTGTATTAAATTCCGATGCAATATCTGTGTTTCATCGTCAATAAGAAGGTCCAAGGGATATAGTAAACCAGAAGTGAAGCATCGGAATCTACAACTAGTGTCACAGGAATAGTTCAATACATAGTCAGTAAGAGGAGTCAGTCTTCTTGTACTTAAGTCGACATTATGCCTTTTGTATATAATTCCGATGCAATTTCTATGCTTCATCGTCAATAAGTAGGTCCAACGGATACAGTAAACCTGAAGTGAAGCATCGGAATCTATAACTTGTGTCACAGGAATGGTACAAATCATAGACAGTAGGAAGAGATAGTCTTCTTGTACTTAAGTCGGCATTGTGCCTTTTTTATTTAATTCCGACGCTATTTCTGTGTTTCGTCTCAATAAGATGGTCCAAGTGATACAGTAAACCTGAAGTGAAGCATCGGAATCTGTAACTAGCGTCACAGGAATGGTACAAACATAGACAGTAAAAAGAGTCAGTCTTCTTGTACTTAATTCGGCATTGTGCCTTTTGTATTTATTTCCGATGCAATTTCTGTGTTTCATCGTCAATACGATGGTCCAAGGGATTCAGCAAACCAGAAGTGAAGCATCGGAATCTAAACTAGTGTCACAGGAATGGTTCAAAACATAGACAGTAGGAAGAATCAGTCTTCTTGTACTTAAGTCGGCATTGTGCCTTTTCTATTTGATTCCGATGCAATTTCTGTGTTTCATCGTCAATAAGAAGATCCAAGGGATACAGCAAACCTGAAGTGAAGCATCGGAGTCTATAACTAGTGTCACAGGAATGGTTCAAAACATAGACAGTAGGAAGAGATAGTCTTCTTGTACTTAAGTCGGCATTGTGCCTTTTCTATTTAATTCCGGCGCAATTTCTGTGTTTCGTCGTCATAAGAAGGTCCACGTGATACAGTAAACCTGAAGTGAAGCATCGGAATCTATTACTAGTGTCACAGGAATGGTTCAAACCATAGACAGTAAGAAGAGTCAGTCTTCTTGTACTTAATTCGGCATTGTGCCTTTTGTATTTAATTCCGATGCAATTTCTGTGTTTCATCGTCAATACGAAGGTCCAAGGGATTCAGCAAACCAGAAGTGAAGCATCGGAATCTAAAACTAGTGTCACAGGAATGGTTCAAAACATAGACAGTAGGAAGAATCAGTCTTCTTGTACTTAAGTCGGCATTGTGCCTTTTCTATTTGATTCCGATGCAATTTCTGTGTTTCATCGTCAATACGAAGGTCCGAGGGATACAGTAAAATTGAATTGAAGCATCGGAATCTATAACTAGTGTCACAGGAATGGTTCAAATCATAGTCAGTAACAAGAATCAGTCTTCTTGTACTTAAGTCGGCATTGTGCCTTTTCTATTTAATTCCGGCGCAATTTCTGTGTTTCGTCGTCAATAAGAAGGTCCACGTGATACAGTAAACTTGAAGTGAAGCATCGGAATCTATAACTAGTGTCATAGGAATGGTTCAAACCATAGACAGTAAGTAGAGTCAGTCTTCTTGTACTTAAGTCGGCATTGTGCCTTTTGTATTTAATTCCGATTCAATTTCAGTGTTTCATCGTAAATAAGATGGTCAGAGGGATACAGTAAACCTGAAGTGAACCATCGGAATCAAGATCTTTTGTCACAGGAATGGTTAAAAACATAGACAGTAAGAAGGGTCCGTCTTGTTGTACTTATTCTTCATTGTGCCTTTTGTATTTAATTCCGATGCAATTTCTGTGTTTCATCGCCAATAAGAAGGTCCAAGGTCTACAGTAAACCTGAAGTGAAGCATCGGAATCTATAACTAGTGTCACAGGAATGGTTCAAAGCATAGACAGTAAGAAGAGTCAGTCTTCTTGTACTTAAGTCGGCATTGTGCCCATTTCAATCTAATTCCGAAGCAATTACTGTGTTTCATCGTCAATACGAAGGTCATAGGGATACAGTAAACCTGAAATGAAGCATCGGAATCTCTAACTAGTGTCACAGGAATGGTTCAAAACATAGTCAGTAAGACGAGTCAGTCTTCTTGTACTTAAGTCGGCATTGTGCTTTTCTATTTAATTCCGATGCAATTTCTGTGTTTCATCGGCAATAAGAAGGTCAGAGGGATACAGTAAACCTGAGGTGAAGCATCGAAATCTATAACTAGTGTCACAGGAATGGTTCAAAAAATAGTCAGTAAGGAGAGTCAGTCTTATTGTACTTAAGTCGGCATTGTGCCTTTTCTATTATTTCCGATGCAATTTCTTTGTTTCATCGCCAATAAGAAGGTCCAAGGGATACAGTAAACCTGAACTGAAGCATCGGAATCTGTAACTAGCGTCACAGGAATGGTTCAAAACATAGACGGTAAGAAGAGTCAGTATTCTTGCACTTAAGTCGGCATTACGCGTTTTCTATTTAATTCCGATGCAATTTCTGTGTTTCATCGTCAATAAGAAGGTCAGAGGGATACAGTAAACCGGAGGTGAAGCATCGGAATCTATAACTAGTGTCGCAGGAATGGTTCAAACACCGACAGTTGGAAGAGTCAGTCTTCTTGATCTTAAGTCGGCATTGTGCCTTTTCTATTTAATTCCGATGCAGTTTCTCTGTTTCGTCGCCAATAAGAAGGTGCGAAGGATACAGTAAACCTGAAGTGGAGCATCGGAATCTATAATTAATGTCACAGGATCGGTTCAAAACATAGTCAGTAAGTAGAGTCAGTCTTCTTGTACTTAAGTCGGCATTGTGCCTTTTGTATTAAATTCCGATGCAATATCTGTGTTTCATCGTCAATAAGAAGGTCCAAGGGATATAGTAAACCGGAAGTGAAGCATCGGAATCTACAACTAGTGTCACAGGAATAGTTCAATACATAGTCAGTAAGAGGAGTCAGTCTTCTTGTACTTAAGTCGACATTATGCCTTTTGTATATAGTTCCGATGCAATTTCTATGCTTCATCGTCAATAAGTAGGTCCAACGGATACAGTAAACCTGAAGTGAAGCATCGGAATCTATAACTTGTGTCACAGGAATGGTACAAATCATAGACAGTAGGAAGAGATAGTCTTCTTGTACTTAAGTCGGCATTGTGCCTTTTTTATTTAATTCCGACGCTATTTCTGTGTTTCGACTCAATAAGATGGTCCAAGTGATACAGTAAACCTGAAGTGAAGCATCGGAATCTATAACTAGCGTCACAGGAATGGTACAAACATAGACAGTAAAAAGAGTCAGTCTTCTTGTACTTAATTCGGCATTGTGCCTTTTGTATTTATTTCCGATGCAATTTCTGTGTTTCATCGTCAATACGATGGTCCAAGGGATTCAGCAAACCAGAAGTGAAGCATCGGAATCTAAACTAGTGTCACAGGAATGGTTCAAAACATAGACAGTAGGAAGAATCAGTCTTCTTGTACTTAAGTCGGCATTGTGCCTTTTCTATTTGATTCCGATGCAATTTCTGTGTTTCATCGTCAATAAGAAGGTCCAAGGGATACAGCAAACCTGAAGTGAAGCATCGGAGTCTATAACTAGTGTCACAGGAATGGTTCAAAACATAGACAGTAGGAAGAGATAGTCTTCTTGTACTTAAGTCGGCATTGTGCCTTTTCTATTTAATTCCGGCGCAATTTCTGTGTTTCGTCGTCATAAGAAGGTCCACGTGATACAGTAAACCTGAAGTGAAGCATCGGAATCTATTACTAGTGTCACAGGAATGGTTCAAACCATAGACAGTAAGGAGAGTCAGTCTTCTTGTACATAATTCGGCATTGTGCCTTTTGTATTTAATTCCGATGCAATTTCTGTGTTTCATCGTCAATACGAAGGTCCAAGGGATTCAGCAAACCAGAAGTGAAGCATCGGAATGTAAAACTAGTGTCACAGGAATGGTTCAAAACATAGACAGTAGGAAGAATCAGTCTTCTTGTACTTAAGTCGGCATTGTGCCTTTTCTATTTGATTCCGATGCAATTTCTGTGTTTCATCGTCAATAAGAAGGTCCAAGGGATACAGTAAACTTGAATTGAAGCATCGGAATCTATAACTAGTGTCACAGGAATGGTTCAAAACATAGTCAGTAACAAGAGTCAGTCTTCTTGTACTTAAGTCGGCATTGTGCCTTTTGTATTTATTTCCGATGCAATTTCTGTGTTTCATCGTCAATAAGAAGGTCCACGTGATACAGTAAACCTGAAGTGAAGCATCGGAATCTATATCTTGGGTCACAGGAATGGTTGAAACCATAGACAGTAAGAAGAGTCAGTCATCTTGTACTTAATTCGGCATTGTGCCTTTTGTATTTAATTCCGATGCAATTTCTGTGTTTCATCGTCAATACGAAGGTCCAAGGGATTCAGCAAACCAGAAGTGAAGCATCGGAATCTAAAACTAGTGTCACAGGAATGGTTCAAAACATAGACAGTAGGAAGAATCAGTCTTCTTGTACTTAAGTCGGCATTGTGCCTTTTCTATTTGATTCCGATGCAATTTCTGTGTTTCATCGTCAATACGAAGGTCCGAGGGATACAGTAAAATTGAATTGAAGCATCGGAATCTATAACTAGTGTCACAGGAATGGTTCAAATCATAGTCAGTAACAAGACTCAGTCTTCTTGTACTTAAGTCGGCATTGTGCCTTTTCTATTTAATTCCGGCGCAATTTCTGTGTTTCGTCGTCAATTAGAAGGTCCACGTGATACAGTAAACCTGAAGTGAAGCATCGGAATCTATAACTAGTGTCATAGGAATGGTTCAAACCATAGACAGTAGGTAGAGTCAGTCTTCTTGTACTTAAGTCGGCATTGTGCCTTTTGTATTTAATTCCGATTCAATTTCAGTGTTTCATCGTCAATAAGATGGTCAGAGGGATACAGTAAACCTGAAGTGAACCATCGGAATCAAGATCCTTTGTCACAGGAATGGTTAAAAACATAGACAGTAAGAAGGGTCCGTCTTGTTGTACTTATTCTTCATTGTGCCTTTTGTATTTAATTCCGATGCAATTTCTGTGTTTCAGCGCCAATAAGAAGGTCCAAGGTCTACAGTAAACCTGAAGTGAAGCATCGGAATCTATAACTAGTGTCACAGGAATGGTTCAAAGCATAGACAGTAAGAAGAGTCAGTCTTCTTGTACTTAAGTCGGCATTGTGCCCATTTCAATCTAATTCCGAAGCAATTACTGTGTTTCATCGTCAATACGAAGGTCATAGGGATACAGTAAACCTGAAATGAAGCATCGGAATCTCTAACTAGTGTCACAGGAATGGTTCAAAACATAGTCAGTAAGACGAGTCAGTCTTCTTGTACTTAAGTCGGCATTGTGCTTTTCTATTTAATTCCGATGCAATTTCTGTGTTTCATCGGCAATAAGAAGGTCAGAGGGATACAGTAAACCTGAGGTGAAGCATCGAAATCTATAACTAGTGTCACAGGAATGGTTCAAAACATAGTCAGTAAGGAGAGTCAGTCTTATTGTACTTAAGTCGGCATTGTGCCTTTTCTATTATTTCCGATGCAATTTCTTTGTTTCATCGCCAATAAGAAGGTCCAAGGGATACAGTAAACCTGAACTGAAGCATCGGAATCTGTAACTAGCGTCACAGGAATGGTTCAAAACATAGACGGTAAGAAGAGTCAGTATTCTTCACTTAAGTCGGCATTATGCGTTTTCTATTTAATTCCGATGCAATTTCTGTGTTTCATCGTCAATAAGAAGGTCAGAGGGATACAGTAAACCGGAGGTGAAGCATCGGAATCTATAACTAGTGTCGCAGGAATGGTTCAAACACCGACAGTTGGAAGAGTCAGTCTTCTTGATCTTAAGTCGGCATTGTGCCTTTTCTATTTAATTCCGATGCAGTTTCTGTGTTTCGTCGCCAATAAGAAGGTGCAAAGGATACAGTAAACCTAAAGTGAAGCATCGGAATCTATAACTAATGTCACAGGAATGGTTCAAAGCATAGACAGTAGGAAGAGTCAGTCTTCTTGTACTTAAGTCGGCATTGTGCCTTTTGTATTTAATTCCGATGCAATTTCTGTGTTTCATCATCAATAAGAAGGTCCAAGGGATATAGTAAACCTGAAGTTGAACCCCGGAATCTATAATTAGTGTCACAGGAACGGTTCAAAACATAGTCAGTATGTAGAGTCAGTCTTCTTGTACTTAAGTCGGCATTGTGCCTTTTGTATTAAATTCCGATGCAATATCTGTGTTTCATCGTCAATAAGAAGGTCCAAGGGATATAGTAAACCAGAAGTGAGGCATCGGAATCTACAACTAGTGTCACAGGAATAGTTCAATACATAGTCAGTAAGAGGAGTCAGTCTTCTTGTACTTAAGTCGGCATTGTGCCTTTTTTATTTAATTACGACGCTATTTCTGTGTTTCGTCTCAATTAGATGGTCCAAGTGATACAGTAAACCTGAAGTGAAGCATCGGAATCTATAACTAGCGTCACAGGAATGGTACAAACATAGACAGTAAAAAGAGTCAGTCTTCTTGTACTTAATTCGGCATTGTGCCTTTTGTATTTATTTCCGATGCAATTTCTGTGTTTCATCGTCAATACGAAGGTCCAAGGGATTCAGCAAACCAGAAGTGAAGCATCGGAATCTAAACTAGTGTCACAGGAATGGTTCAAAACATAGACAGTAGGAAGAATCAGTCTTCTTGTACTTAAGTCGGCATTGTGCCTTTTCTATTTGATTCCGATGCAATTTCTGTGTTTCATCGTCAATAAGAAGGTCCAAGGGATACAGCAAACCTGAAGTGAAGCATCGGAGGCTATAACTAGTGTCACAGGAATGGTTAAAAACATAGACAGTAGGAAGAGATAGTCTTCTTGTACTTAAGTCGGCATTGTGCCTTTTCTATTTAATTCCGGCGCAATTTCTGTGTTTCGTCGTCAATAAGAAGGTCCACGTGATACAGTAAACCTGAAGTGAAGCATCAGAATCTATTACTAGTGTCACAGGAATGGTTCAAACCATAGACAGTAAGAAGAGTCAGTCTTCTTGTACATAATTCGGCATTGTGCCTTTTGTATTTAATTCCGATGCAATTTCTGTGTTTCATCGTCAATACGAAGGTCCAAGGGATTCAGCAAACCAGAAGTGAAGCATCGGAATGTAAAACTAGTGTCACAGGAATGGTTCAAAACATAGACAGTAGGAAGAATCAGTCTTCTTGTACTTAAGTCGGCATTGTGCCTTTTCTATTTAATTCCGGCGCAATTTCTGTGTTTCGTCGTCAATAAGAAGGTCCACGTGATACAGTAAACGTGAAGTGAAGCATCGGAATCTATAACTAGTGTCACAGGAATGGTTCAAACCATAGACAGTAAGTACAGTCAGTCTTCTTGTACTTAAGTGGGCATTGTGCCTTTTGTATTTAATTCCGATGCAATTTCTGTGTTTCATCGTCAATAGGAAGACCCAAGGGTTTCAGTAAACCTGAAGTGAAGCAGCGGATTCTATAACTAGTGTCACAGGAATGGTTTAAAACATAGTCAGTAAGAAGAGTCAGTCTTCTTGTACTTAAGTCGGCCATGTGCGTTTTGTATTTAATTCTGATGCAATTTCTGTGTTTCATCGTCAATAGGAGGGTCCAAGGGATACAGTAAACCTGAAGTGAGCATCGGAATCTATAACTAGTGTCACAGGAACGGTTCAAACATAGACAGTAGGAAGAGTCAGTCTTCTTGTACTTAAGTCGGCATTGATCCTTTGTATTTAATTCCGATGCAATTTATGTGTTTCATCGTCAATAAGAAGGTCCAAGGGAGTCAGTAAACCAGAAGTGAAGCATCTGAATCTATAGCTAGTGTCACGGGAATGGTTCAAAACATAGACAGTAGGAAGAGTCAGTCTTCTTATACCTAAGTCGGCATTTTGCATTTTGTATTTAATTCCGATGCAATTTCTGTGATTCATCGCCAATAAGAAGGTCAGAGGGATACAGTAAACCTGAAGTGAAGCATAGGAATCTAAAACTAGTGTCACAGGAATGGTTCAAAGCATAGACAGAAGGAAGAGTCAGTCTTCTTGTATTTAAGTCGGCATTTAGCATTTTGTATTTAATTCCGATGCAAGTTCTGTGTTTCATCGTCTATAAGAAGGTCCAAGGGATACAGTAAACCTGAAGTGAAGCATCGGAATCTATAACTAGTGTCACAGGAATGGTTCAAAACGTAGACAGTAAGAAGAGCCAGTCTTCTTGTACTTAAGTCGGCATTGTGCCTTTTCTATTTAATTCCGATGCAGTTTCTGTGTTTCATCGTCAATAAGAAGGTCAGAGGGATACAGTAAACATGAAGTGAAGCATCGGAATCTATAACTAGTGTCACAGGAATGGTCAAAACATAGTCAGTAAGAAGAGTCAGTCTTCTTGTCCTTAAGTCGGCGTTGTGCCTTTTGTATTTAATTCCGATGCAATTTCTGTGTTTCTTCGTCAGTAAGAAGATCCAAGGCATACAGTAAACCTGAAGTGAAGCATCGGAATCTATAACTAGTGTCACAGGAATGGTTCAAAACATAGACAGTAAGAAGAGTCAGTCTTCTTGTACTTAAGTCGGCATTGTGCCCTTTTCAATTTAATTCCGATGCAATTACTGTGTTTCATCGTCAATACGAAGGTCATAGTGATACAGTAAAACTGAAATGAAGCACCGCAATCGCTAACTAGTGTCACAGGAATGGTTCAAAACATAGTCAGTAAGACGAGTCAGCCTTCTTGTACTTAAGTCGGCATTGTGCATTTCTATTTAATTCCCATGCTATTTCTGTGTTTCATCGTCAATAAGATGGTCAGAGGGTTACATTAAACCTGAGGTGAAACATCGAAATCTATAACTAGTGTCACAGGAATGGTTCAAAACATAGTCAGTAAGGAGAGTCAGTCTTCTTGTACTTAAGTCGGCATTATGCATTTTCAATTTACTTCCGATGCAATTTCAGTGTTTCATCGTCAATAAGAAGGTCCAAGGGATACAGTAAAGCTGAAGTGAAACATCGGAATCTATAACTAGTGTCACAGGAATGGTTCAAAGCATAGTCAGTAAGAAGAGTCAGTCTTCTTGTACTTAAGTCGGCATTGTGCCCTTTCAATTTAATTCCGATGCAATTACTGTGTTTCATCGTCAATACGAAGATCATAGGGATACAGTAAACCTGAAATGAAGCACCGCAATCTCTAACTAGTGTCACAGGAATGGTTCAAAACATAATCAGTAAGACGAGTCAGCCTTCTTGTACTTAAGTCGGCATTGTGCATTTCTGTTTAATTCCTATGCAGTTTCTGTTTTTCATCGTCAATAAGAAGGTCAGAGGGTTACATTAAACCTGAGGTGAAGCATCGAAATCTATAACTAGTGTCACAGGAATGGGTCAAAACATAGTCTGTAAGGAGAGTCAGTCTTCTTGTACTAAAGTCGGCATCTTGCCTTTTCTATTTAAATCCGTTGCAATTTCTGTGTTTCATCGTCAATAAGGAGGTCCAAGGGATACAGTAAACCTGAACTGAAGCATCGGAATCTATAAATAGTGTCACAGGAATGGTTCAAATCATAGAGAGTAGGAAGAGTCAATCTCCTTGTTCTTAAGTCGGCATTGTGCCTTTTTATTTCATTTCGATGCAATTTCTGTGTTTCATCGTCAATAAGAAGGTCAGAGGGATACAGTAAACGTGAAGTGAAGCATCGGAATCTACAACTAGTGTCACAGGAATGGTTAAAATCATAGTCAGTAAGAAGAGTCAGTCATCTTGTACTTAAGTCGGCATTGTGCCTTTTGTATTTAATTCCGATGCAATTTCCGTGTTTCATCGTCAACAAGAAGGTCCAAGGGATACAGTAAACCTGAAGTGAAGCATCGTAATCTATAACTAGTGTCACAGGAATGGTTCAAAATCATAGTCAGTAAGAAGAGTCAGTCTTCTTGTACTAAAGTCAGCATTGTGCCTTTTGTATTTAATTCAGTTGCTATTTCTGTGTTTCTTCGTCAATAAGAAGGACAGAGGGACACAGTATACCTGAAGTGAAGCATCGGAATCTATAATTAGTGTCACAGGAATGGTTCAAATCGTAGGCAGTAAGAAGAGTCAGTCTTCTTGTACTTAATCTTCATTGTGCCTTTTTTATTTAATTCCGATGCAATTTCTGTGTTTCATCGTCAATAAGATGGTCCAAGGTCTACAGTAAACCTGAAGTGAAGCATCGGAATCTACAACTAGTGTCACAGGAATGGTTCAAAACATAGACAGTAAGAAGAGTCAGTCTTCTTGTACTTAAGTCGGCATTGTGCCCATTTCAATCTAATTCCGATGCAATTACTGTGTTTCATCGTCAATACGAAGGTCATAGGTATACAGTAAACCTGAAATGAAGCATCAGAATCTCTAACTAGTGTCACAGGAATTGTTGAAAACACAGTCAGTAAGACGAGTCAGTCTTCTTGTACTTAAGTCGGCATTGTGCCTTTTCTATTTAATTCCGATGCAGTTTCTGTGTTTCGTCGCCAATAAGAAGGTTTAAAGGATACAGTAAACCTAAAGTGAAGCATCGGAATCTATAACTAATGTCCCAGGAATGGTTCAAAACATAGACAGTAGGAAGAGTCAGTCATCTTGTACTTAAGTCGGCATTGTGCCTTTTGTATTTAATTCCGATGCAATTTCTGTGTTTCATCGTCAATACGAAGGTCCACGGGATACAGTAAACCGGAAGTGGAGCATCGGAATCTATAATTAGTGTCACAGGAACGGTTCAAAACATATTCAGTAAGAAGAGTCAGTCTTCTTGTACTTAAGTCGGCATTGTGCCTTTTGTATTAAATTCCGATGCAATATCTGTGTTCCATCGTCAATAAGAAGGTCCAAGGGATATAGTAAACCAGAAGTGAAGCTTCAGAATCTACAACTAGTGTCACAGGAATGGTTCAATGCATAGTCAGTAAGAAGAGTCAGTCTTCTTGTACTTAATTCGACATTATGCCTTTTGTATATAATTCCGATTCAATTTCTGTGCATCATCGTCAATAAGAAGGTCCAACGGATACAGTAAACCTGAAGTAAAGCATCGGAATCTATAGCTTGTGTCACAGGAATGGTACAAATCACAGACAGTAGGAAGAGATAGTCTTCTTGTACTTAAGTCGGCATTGTGCCTTTTTTATTTAATTCCGACGCTATTTCTGTGTTTCGTCTCAATAAGATGGTCCAAGTGATACAGTAAACCTGAAGTGAAGCATCGGAATCTATAACTAGCGTCACTGGAATGGTACAAACATAGACAGTAGGACGAGTCAGTCTTCTTGTACTTAATTCGGCATTGTGCCTTTTGTATTTATTTCCGATGCAATTTCTGTGTTTCACCGTCAATACGAAGGTCCAAGGGATTCGGCAAACCAGAGGTGAAGCATCGGAATCTAAAACTAGTGTCACAGGAATGGTTCAAAACATAGACAGTGGGAAGAATCAGTCTTCTTGTACTTAAGTCAGCATTGTGCCTTTTCTATTTGATTCCGATGCAATTTCTGTGTTTTTATCGTCAATAAGAAGGTCCAAGGGATGCAGTAAACCTGAAATGAAGCATCGGAATCCATAACTAGTGTCACAGGAATGGTTCAAAACATAGACAGTAGGAAGAGATAGTCTTCTTGTACTTAAGTCGGTATTGTGCCTTTTCTATTTAATTCCGGCGCAATTTCTGTGTTTCGTCGTCAATAAGAAGGTCCACGTGATACAGTAAACCTGAAGTGAAGCATCGGAATCTATAACTAGTGCCACAGGAATCGTTCAAACCATAGACAGTAAGAAGAGTCAGTCTTCTTGTACTTAATTCGGCATTGTGCCTTTTGTATTTAATTCCGATGCAATTTCTGTGTTTCATCGTCAATACGAAGGTCCAAGGGATTCAGCAAACCAGAAGTGAAGCATCGGAATCTAAATCTAGTGTCACAGGATTGGTTCAAAACATAGACAGTGGGAAGAATCAGTCCTCTTGTACTTAAGTCGGCATTGTGCCTTTTCTATTTGATTCCGATGCAATTTCTGTGTTTCATCGTCAATAAGAAGGTCCAAGGGATACAGTAAACCTGAAGTGAAGCATCGGAATCTATAACTAGTGTCACAGGAATGGTTCAAAACATAGTCAGTAACATGAGTCAGTCTTCTTGTACTTAAGTCGGCATTGTGCCTTTTCTATTTAATTCCGATGCAATTTCTGTGTTTCATCGCCATTAGGAAGGTCCAAGGGATACAGTAAACCTGAAGTGAGCATCGGAATCTATAACTAGTGTCACAGGAATGGTTCAAACATAGACAGTAGGAAGCGTCAGTCTTCTTGTACCTAAGTCGGCATTTTGCCTTTTGTATTTAATTCCGATGCAATTTCTGTGATTCATCGCCAATAAGAAGGTCAGAGGGATACAGTAAAGCTGAAGTGAAGCATCGGAATCTAAAACTAGTGTCACAGGAATGGTTCAAAGCATAGACAGAAGGAAGAGTCAGTCATCTTGTATTTAAGTCGGCATTTAGCATTTTGTATTTAATTCCGATGCAATTTCTGTGTTTCATCGTCTATAAGAAGGTCCAAGGGATAGAGTAAACCTGAAGTGAAGCATCGGAATCTATAACTAGTGTCACAGGAATGGTTCAAAACATAGACAGTAAGAAGAGCCAGTCTTCTTGTAATTAAGTCGGCATTGTGCCTTTTCTATTTAATTCCGATGAGATTTCTATGTTTCATCGTCAATAAGAAGGTCAGAGCGATACAGTAAACATGAAGTGAAGCATCGGAATCTATAACTAGTGTCACAGGAATGGTCAAAACATAGTCAGTAAGAAGAGTCAGTCTTCTTGTCCTTAAGTCGGCGTTGTGCCTTTTGTATTTAATTCCGATGCAATTTCTGTGTTTCTTCGTCAATAAGATGATCCAAGGTATACAGTAAACCTGAAGTGAAGCATCGGAATCTATAACTAGTGTCACAGGAATGGTTCAAAACACAGTCAGTAAGAAGAGTCAGTTTTCATGTACTTAAGTCGGCATTGTGCCTTTTGTATTTAATTGCGATGCAATTTCTGTGTTTCATCGTCAATAAGAAAGTCCAAGGGATACAGTAAACCTGAAGTGAAGCATCGGAATCTATAACTAGTGACACAGGAATGGTTCAAAACATAGTCAGTAACAAAAGTCAGTCTTCTTGTACTTAAGTCGGCATTGTGCCTTTTCTTTTTAATTCCGATGCAATTTCGGTGTTTCATCGTCAATAAGAAGGTCCAAGGGATACAGTAAACCTGGAGTGAAGCATCGGAATTTATAACTAGTGTCACAGGAATGGTTCAAAACGTAGACAGTAAGAAGAGTCAGTCTTCTTGTACTTAAGTCGTCATTGTGCCTTTTCTATTTAATTCCGATGAAATTTCTGTGTTTCATTGTCAATAAGAAGGTCCAAGTGATACAGTAAACCTGAAGTGAAGCATCGGAATCTGTAACTTGCGTCACAGGAATGGTTCAAAGCATACACAGTAAGAAGAGTCAGTCTTCTTGTACTTAATTCGGCATTGTGCCTTTTGTATTTAATTCCGATGCAATTTCTGTGTTTCATCGTCAATAAGAAGGCCCAAGGGATTCAGCAAACCTGAAGTGAAGCATCGGAGTCTATAACTAGTGTCACAGGAATGGTTCAAAACATAGCCAGTAAGAAGAGTCAGTCTTCTTGTACTTAAGTCGGCATTGTGCCTTTTGTTATTAATTCCGATGCAATTTCTGTGTTTCATCGTCAATAAGAATGTCCAAGGGATACAGTAAACCTGAAGTGAAGCATCGGAATCTATAACTAGTGTCACAGGAATGGTTCAAAACATAGACAGTAGGAAGAGTCAGTCTTCTTGTACTTAAGTCGGCATTGTACCTTTTGTATTTAATTCCGATTCAATTTCTGTGTTTCATCGTCAATAAGTAGGTCAGAGGGTACAGTAAAACTGAAGTGAAGCATCGGAATCTAAAACTAGTGTCACAGGAATTGTTCAAAACATAGACAGTAGGAAGAATCAGTCTTCTTGTACTTAAGTCGGCATTGTGCCTTTTCTATTTAATTCCAATGCAATTTCTTTGTCTCATCGTCAATACGAAAGTCCAAGGGATACAGTAAACCTGAAGTGAGCATCGGAATCTATAACTAGTGTCACAGGAATGGTTCAAAACATAGACAGTAGGATGAGTCAGTCTTCTTGTACTTAAGTCGGCATTGTTTCTTTTGTACTTAAATCCGATGCAATTTATGTGTTTCATCGTCAATAAGAAGGTCCAAGGGATTCAGTAAACCAGAAGTGAAGCATCTGACTCTATAACTAGTGTCACAGGAATGGTTCAAAAGCATAGACAGTAGGAAGAGTCAGTCCTCTTGTACCGATGTCATCATTTCACCATTTGTATTTAATTCCGATGCAATTTCTGTGATTCATCGTCAATAAGAAGGTCAGAGGGATACAGTAAACCTGAAGTGAAGCATCGGAATCTATAACTTGCGTCACAGGAATGGTTCAAAACATACACAGTAAGAAGAGTCAGTTTTCTTGTACTTAATTCGGCATTGTGACTTTTGTATTTAATTCCGATGCAATTTCTGTGTTTCATCGTCAATAAGAAGGTCCAAGGGATTCAGCAAACCTGAAGTGAAGCATCGGAGTCTATAACTAGTGTCACAGGAATGGTTCAAAACTTAGACAGTAGGAAGAGTCAGTCTTCTTGTACTTAATTCGGCATTGTGCCTTTTGTATTTAATTCCGATGCAATTTCTGTGTTTCATCGTCAATACGAAGGTCCAAGGGATTCAGCAAACCAGAAGTGAAGCATCGGAATCTAAAACTAGTGTCACAGGAATGGTTCAAAACATAGACAGTAGGAAGAATCAGTCCTCTTGTACTTAAGTCGGCATTGTGCCTTTTCTATTTGATTCCGATGAAATTTCTGTGTTTCATCGTCAATAAGAAGGTCCAAGGGATACAGTAAACCTGAAGTGAAGCATCGGAATCTATAACTAGTGTCACAGGAATGGTTCAATACATAGTCAGTAACATGAGTCAGTCTTCTTGTACTTAAGTCGGCATTGTGCCTTTTCTATTTAATTCCGATGCAATTTCTGTGTTTCATCGTCAATAGGAAGGTCCAAGGGATACAGTAAACCTGAAGTGAGCATCGGAATTTATAACTAGTGTCACAGGAACGGTTCAAACATAGACAGTAGGAAGAGTTAGTCTTCTTGTACTTAAGTCGGCATTGATCCTTTGTATTTAATTCCGATGCAATTTATCTGCTTCATCGTCAATAAGAAGGTCCAAGGGAGTCAGTAAACCAGAAGTGAAGCATCTGAATCTATAACTAGTGTCACAGGAATGGTTCAAAACGTAGACAGTAGGAAGCGTGAGTCTTCTTGTACCTAAGTCGGCATTTTGCCTTTTGTATTTAATTCCGATGCAATTTCTGTGATTCATCGCCAATAAGAAGGTCAGAGGGATACAGTAATGCTGAAGTGAAGCATCGGAATCTAAAACTAGTGTCACAGGAATGGTTCAAAGCATAGACAGAAGGAAGAGTCAGTCTTCTTGTATTTATGTCGGCATTTAGCATTTTGTATTTAATTCCGATGCAATTTCTGTGTTTCATCGTCTATAAGAAGGTCCAAGTGATACAGTAAACCTGAAGTGAAGCATTGGAATCTATAACTAGTGTCACAGGAATGGTTCAAAACATAGACAGTAAGAAGAGCCAGTATTCTTGTACTTAAGTCGGCATTGTGAATTTTCTATTTAATTCCGATGCAATTTCTGTGTTTCATCGTCAATAAGAAGGTCAGAGGGATACAGTAAACATGAAGTGAAGCATCGGAATCTATAACTAGTGTCACAGGAATGGTCAAAACATAGTCAGTAAGAAGAGTCAGTCTTCTTGTCCTTAAGTCGGCGTTGTGCCTTTTGTATTTAATTCCGATGCAATTTCTGTGTTTCTTCGTCAATAAGATGATCCAAGGTATACAGTAAACCTGAAGTGAAGCATCGGAATCTATAACTAGTGTCACAGGAATGGTTCAAAACATAGTCAGTAAGAAGAGTCAGTTTTCATGTACTTAAGTCGGCATTGTGCCTTTTGTATTTAATTCCGATGCAATTTCTGTGTTTCATCGTCAATAAGAAAGTCCAAGGGATACAGTAAACCTGAAGTGAAGCATCGGAATCTATAACTAGTGACACAGGAATGGTTCAAAACATAGTCAGTAACAAAAGTCAGTCTTCTTGTACTTAAGTCGGCATTGTGCCTTTTCTTTTTAATTCCGATGCAATTTCGGTGTTTCATCGTCAATAAGAAGGTCCAAGGGATACAGTAAACCTGGAGTGAAGCATCGGAATCTATAACTAGTGTCACAGGAATGGTTCAAAACGTAGACAGTAAGAAGAGTCAGTCTTCTTGTACTTAAGTCGTCATTGTGCCTTTTCTATTTAATTCCGATGCAATTTCTGTGTTTCATTGTCAATAAGAAGGTCCAAGTGATACAGTAAACCTGAAGTGAAGCATCGGAATCTGTAACTTGCGTCACAGGAATGGTTCAAAGCATACACAGTAAGAAGAGTCAGTCTTCTTGTACTTAATTCGGCATTGTGCCTTTTGTATTTAATTCCGATGCAATTTCTGTGTTTCATCGTCAATAAGAAGGCCCAAGGGATTCAGCAAACCTGAAGTGAAGCATCGGAGTCTATAACTAGTGTCACAGGAATGGTTCAAAACATAGCCAGTAAGAAGAGTCAGTCTTCTTGTACTTAAGTCGGCATTGTGACTTTTGTTATTAATTCCGATGCAATTTCTGTGTTTCATCGTCAATAAGAATGTCCAAGGGATACAGTAAACCTGAAGTGAAGCATCGGAATCTATAACTAGTGTCACAGGAATGGTTCAAAACATAGACAGTAGGAGGAGTCAGTCTTCTTGTACTTAAGTCGGCATTGTACCTTTTGTATTTAATTCCGATTCAATTTCTGTGTTTCGTCGTCAATAAGTAGGTCAGAGGGTACAGTAAAACTGAAGTGAAGCATCGGAATCTAAAACTAGTGTCACAGGAATTGTTCAAAACATAGACAGTAGGAAGAATCAGTCTTCTTGTACTTAAGTCGGCATTGTGCCTTATCTATTTAATTCCAATGCAATTTCTTTGTCTCATCGTGAATACGAAAGTCCAAGGGATACAGTAAACCTGAAGTGAGCATCGGAATCTATAACTAGTGTCACAGGAATGGTTCAAAACATAGACAGTAGGATGAGTCAGTCTTCTTGTACTTAAGTCGGCATTGTTTCTTTTGTACTTAATTCCGATGCAATTTATGTGTTTCATCGTCAATAAGAAGGTCCAAGGGATTCAGTAAACCAGAAGTGAAGCATCTGACTCTATAACTAGTGTCACAGGAATGGTTCAAAAGCATAGACAGTAGGAAGAGTCAGTCCTCTTGTACCGAAGTCGGCATTTCACCATTTGTATTTAATTCCGATGCAATTTCTGTGATTCATCGTCAATAAGAAGGTCAGAGGGATACAGTAAACCTGAAGAGAAGCATCGGAATCTATAACTTGCGTCACAGGAATGGTTCAAAACATACACAGTAAGAAGAGTCAGTTTTCTTGTACTTAATTCGGCATTGTGACTTTTGTATTTAATTCCGATGCAATTTCTGTGTTTCATCGTCAATAAGAAGGTCCAAGGGATTCAGCAAACCTGAAGTGAAGCATCGGAGTCTATAACTAGTGTCACAGGAATGGTTCAAAACTTAGACAGTAGGAAGAGTCAGTCTTCTTGTACTTAATTCGGCATTGTGCCTTTTGTATTTAATTCCGATGCAATTTCTGTGTTTCATCGTCAATACGAAGGTCCAAGGGATTCAGCAAACCAGAAGTGAAGCATCGGAATCTAAAACTAGTGTCACAGGAATGGTTCAAAACATAGACAGTAGGAAGAATCAGTCCTCTTGTACTTAAGTCGGCATTGTGCCTTTTCTATTTGATTCCGATGCAATTTCTGTGTTTCATCGTCAATAAGAAGGTCCAAGGGATACAGTAAACCTGAAGTGAAGCATCGGAATCTATAACTAGTGTCACAGGAATGGTTCAATACATAGTCAGTAACATGAGTCAGTCTTCTTGTACTTAAGTCGGCATTGTGCCTTTTCTATTTAATTCCGATGCAATTTCTGTGTTTCATCGTCAATAGGAAGGTCCAAGGGATACAGTAAACCTGAAGTGAGCATCGGAATCTATAACTAGTGTCACAGGAACGGTTCAAACATAGACAGTAGGAAGAGTTAGTCTTCTTGTACTTAAGTCGGCAATGATCCTTTGTATTTAATTCCGATGCAATTTATGTGCTTCATCGTCAATAAGAAGGTCCAAGGGAGTCAGTAAACCAGAAGTGAAGCATCTGAATCTATAACTAGTGTCACAGGAATGGTTCAAAACGTAGACAGTAGGAAGCGTCAGTCTTCTTGTACCTAAGTCGGCATTTTGCCTTTTGTATTTAATTCCGATGCAATTTCTGTGATTCATCGCCAATAAGAAGGTCAGAGGGATACAGTAATGCTGAAGTGAAGCATCGGAATCTAAAACTAGTGTCACAGGAATGGTTCAAAGCATAGACAGAAGGAAGAGTCAGTCTTCTTGTATTTATGTCGGCATTTAGCATTTTGTATTTAATTCCGATGCAATTTCTGTGTTTCATCGTCTATAAGAAGGTCCAAGTGATACAGTAAACCTGAAGTGAAGCATTGGAATCTATAACTAGTGTCACAGGAATGGTTCAAAACATAGACAGTAAGAAGAGCCAGTATTCTTGTACTTAAGTCGGCATTGTGAATTTTCTATTTAATTCCGATGCAATTTCTGTGTTTCATCGTCAATAAGAAGGTCAGAGGGATACAGTAAACCTGAAGTGAAGCATCGGAATCTATAACTAGTGTCACAGGAATGGTTCAAAACATAGTCAGTAAGAAGAGTCAGTTTTCATGTACTTAAGTCGGCATTGTGCCTTTTGTATTTAATTCCGATGCAATTTCTGTGTTTCTTCGTCAATAAGAAAGTCCAAGGGATACAGTAAACCTTAAGTGAAGCATCGGAATCTATAACTAGTGACACAGGAATGGTTCAAAACATAGTCAGTAACAAAAGTCAGTCTTCTTGTACTTAAGTCGGCATTGTGCCTTTTCTATTTAATTCCGATGCAATTTCGGTGTTTCATCGTCAATACGAAGGTCCACGGGATACAGTAAACCTGGTGTGAAGCATCGGAATCTATTACTAGTGTCACAGGAATGGTTCAAAACATAGACAGTAAGAAGAGTCAGTCTTCTTGTACTTAAGTCGGCATTGTGCCTTTTGTATTTAATTCCGATGCAATTTCTGTGTTTCATCGTCAATAAGCAGGTCCAAGGGATTCAGTAAACCTGAAGTGAAGCATCGGAACCTATAACTAGTGTCACAGGAATAGTTCAAAACATAGACAGTAGGAAGAGTCAGTCTTCTTGTACTTAAGTCGGCATTGTGCCTTTTCTATTTAATTCCGATGCAGTTTCTGTGTTTCATCGTCAATAAGAAGGTCCAAGGGATACAGTAAACCTGGAGTGAAGCATCGGAATCTATAACTAGTGTCACAGGAATGGTTCAAAACTTAGACACTAAGAAGAGTCAGTCTTATTGTACTTAAGTCGTCATTGTGCCTTTTCTATTTAATTTCGATGCAATTTCTGTGTTTCATTGTCAATGATGATGATGATGATGAGCGTTTGGCGTCATTGGCCGGGAGGCCCCTCGCTGGGCAGGTCCGGCCGCCATATCGCAGGTCTTATTACATGCGGCGCCACATTGGGCGACCTGCACGCCGGATGGGGATGAAATGATGATGAACACAACACAACACAACACCCAGTCCCTGAGCGGTGAAAATCTCCGACCCAGCCGGGAATCGAACCCGGGCCCAGAGGACGGCAATCCGTCACGCTGGCAACTCAGCTACTGGGGCGGACATTGTCAATAAAAAGGTCCAAGTGATACAGTAAACCTGAAGTGAAGCATCGGAATCTGTAACTTGCGTCACAGGAATGGTTCAAATATACACAGTAAGAAGAGTCAGTCTTCTTGTACTTAATTCGGCATTGTGCCTTTTGTATTTAATTCCGATGGAATTTCTGTGTTTCATCGTCAATAAGAATGTCCAAGGGATACAGTAAACCTGAAGTGAAGCATCGGAATCTATAACTAGTGTCACAGGAATGGTTCAAAACATAGACAGTAGGAAGAGTCAGTCCTCTTGTACTTAAGTCGGCATTGTACCTTTTGTATTTCTTTCCGATTCAATTTCCGTGTTTCATCGTCAATAAGTAGGTCAGAGGGTACAGTAAAACTGACGTGAAGCATCGGAATCTAAAACTAGTGTCACAGGAATTGTTCAAAACATAGACAGTAGGAAGAATCAGTGTTCTTGTACTGAAGTCGGCATTGTGCCTTTTCTATTTAATTCCAATGCAATTTCTTTGTCTCATCGTCAATACGAAAGTCCAAGGGATACAGTAAACCTGAAGTGAAGCATCGGAATTTTATAACTAGTGTCACAGGAATGGTTCAAAACATAGACAGTAGGAAGAGATAGTCTTCTTGTACTTAAGTCGGCATTGTGCGTTTTGTATTTAATTCCGATTCAATTTCTGTATTTCATCGTCAATAAGTATGTCAGGGGGATACAGTAAAACTGAAGTGATGCATCGGAATCTAAAACTAGTGTCACAGGAATGGTTCAAAACATAGTCAGTAACAAAAGTCAGTCTTCTTGTACTTAAGTCGGCATTGTGCCTTTTCTATTTAATTCCGATGCAATTTCGGTGTTTCATCGTCAATAAGAAGGTCCACGGGATACAGTAAACCTGGTGTAAAGCATCGGAATCTATTACTAGTGTCACAGGAATGGTTCAAAACTTAGTCAGTGAGAAGAGCCAGTCTTCTTGCACTTAAGTCGGCATTGTGCCTGTTCTATTTAATTCCGATGCAATTTCTGTGTTTCATCGTCAGTAAGAAGGTCCAAGGGATACAGTAAACCTGGAGTGAAGCATTGGAATCTATAACTAGTGTCACAGGAATGGTTCAAAACGTAGACAGTAAGAAGAGTCAGTCTTCTTGTACTTAAGTCGTCATTGTGCCTTTTCTATTTAATTCCGATGCAATTTCTGTGTTTCATCGTCAATAAGAAGGTCCAAGTGATACAGTAAACCTGAAGTGAAGCATCGGAATCTATAACTTGCGTCACAGGAATGGTTCAAAGCATACACAGTAAGAAGAGTCAGTCTTCTTGTACTTAATTCGGCATTGTGCCTCTTGTATTTAATTCCGATGCAATTTCTGTGTTTCATCGTCAATAAGAAAGTCCAAGGGATACAGTAAACTTGAAGTGAAGCATCGGAATCTATAACTAGTGACACAGGAATGGTTCAAAACATAGTCAGTAACAAAAGTCACTCTTCTTGTACTTAAGTCGGCATTGTGCCTTTTCTATTTAATTCCGATGCAATTTCGGTGTTTCATCGTCAATACGAAGGTCCACGGGATACAGTAAACCTGGTGTGAAGCATTGGAATCTATTACTAGTGTCACAGGAATGGTTCAAAACATAGACCGTAAGAAGAGTCAGTCTTCTTGTACTTAAGTCGGCATTGTGCCTTTTGTATTTAATTCCGATGCAATTTCTGTGTTTCATCGTCAATAAGCAGGTCCAAGGGATTCAGTAAACCTGAAGTGAAGCATCGGAATCTATAACTAGTGTCACAGGAATAGTTCAAAACATAGACAGTAGGAAGAGTCAGTCTTCTTGTACTTAAGTCGGCATTGTGCCATTTGTATTTAATTCCGATGCAATTTCTGTGTTTCATCGTCAATAAGAGGGCCCAAGGGATTCAGCAAACCTGAAGTGAAGCATCGGAGTCTATAACTAGTCTCACAGGAATGGTTCAAAACATAGCCAGTAAGAAGAGTCAGTCTTCTTGTACTTAAGTCGGCATTGTGCCTTTTGTTATTAATTCCGATGCAATTTCTGTGTTACATCGTCAATAAGAATGTCCAGGGGATACAGTAAACCTGAAGTGAAGCATCGGAATCTATAACTAGTGTCACAGGAATGGTTGAAAACATAGACAGTAGGAAGAGTCAGTCTTCTTGTACTTAAGTCGGCATTGTACCTTTTGTATTTAATTCCGATTCAATTTCTGTGTTTCATCGTCAACAAGTGGGTCAGAGGGTACAGTAAAACTGAAGTGAAGCATCGGAATCTAAAACTAGTGTCACAGGAATTGTTCAAAACATAGACAGTAGGAAGAATCAGTTTTCTTGTACTTAAGTCGGCATTGTGCCTTTTCTATTTAATTCCAATGCAATTTCTTTGTCTCATCGTCAATACGAAAGTCCAAGGGATACAGTAAACCTGAAGTGAAGCATCGGAATTTTATAACTAGTGTCACAGGAATGGTTCAAAACATAGACAGTAGGAAGAGATAGTCTTCTTGTACTTAAGTCGGCATTGTGCCTTTTGTATTTAATTCCGATTCAATTTCTGTATTTCATCGTCAATAAGTATGTCAGGGGGATACAGTAAAACTGAAGTGATGCATCGGAATCTAAAACTAGTGTCACCGGAATATTCAAAACATAGACAGTAGGATGAGTCAGTCTTCTTGTACTTAAGTCGGCATTGTTCCTTTTGTATTTAATTTCGATGCAATTTATGTGTTTCATCGTCAATAAGAAGGTCCAAGGGATTCAGTAAACCAGAAGTGAAGCATCTGACTTTATAACTAGTGTCACAGGAATGGTTCAAAAGCATAGACAGTAGGAAGAGTCAGTCTTCTTGTACCTAAGTCGGCATTTAGCCTTTTGTATTTAATTCCGATGCAATTTCTGTGATTCATCGTCAATAAGAAGGTCAGAGGGATACAGTAAACCGTTAGTGAAGCATCGGAATCTATAACTTGCGTCACAGGAATGGTTCAAAACATACACAGTAAGAAGAGTCAGTCTTCTTGTACTTAATTCGGCATTGGGCCTTTTGTATTTAATTCCGATGCACTTTCTGTGTTTCATCGTCAATAAGAAGGTCCAAGGGATTCAGCAAACCTGAAGTGAAGCATCGGAGTCTATAACTAGTGTCACAGGAATGGTTCAAATCATAGCCAGTAAGAAGAGTCAGCCTTCTTGTACTTAAGTCTGCATTGTGTCTTTTGTTATTAATTCCCATGCAATTTCTGTGTTTCATCGTCAATAAGAATGTCCAAGGGATACAGTAAACCTGAAGTGAAGCATCGGAATCTATAACTAGTGTCACAGGAATTGTTCAAAACGTAGACAGTAAGAAGAGTCAGTCTTCTTGTACTTAAGTCGTCATTGTGCCTTTTCTATTTAATTCCGATGCAATTTCTGTGTTTCATTGTCAATAAGAAGGTCCAAGTGATACAGTAAACCTGAAGTGAAGCATCGGAATCTGTAACTTGCGTCACAGGAATGGTTCAAAGCATACACAGTAAGAAGAGTCAGTCTTCTTGTACTTAATTCGGCATTGTGCCTTTTGTATTTAATTCCGATGCAATATCTGTGTTTGATCGTCAATAAGAAGGCCCAAGGGATTCAGCAAACCTGAAGTGAAGCATCGGGGTCTATAACTAGTCTCACAGGAATGGTTCAAAACATAGCCAGTAAGAAGAGTCAGTCTTCTTGTACTTAAGTCGGCATTGTGCCTTTTGTTATTAATTCCGATGCAATTTCTGTGTTTCATCGTCAATAAGAATGTCCAAGGGATACAGTAAACCTGAAGTGAAGCATCGGAATCTATAACTAGTGTCACAGGAATGGTTCAAAACATAGACAGTAGGAAGAGTCAGTCTTCTTGTACTTAAGTCGGCATTGTACCTTTTGTATTTAATTCCGATTCAATTTCTGTGTTTCATCGTCAATAAGTAGGTCAGAGGGTACAGTAAAACTGAAGTGAAGCATCGGAATCTAAAACTAGGGTCACAGGAATTGTTCAAAACATAGACAGTAGGAAGAATCAGTCTTCTTGTACTTAAGTCGGCATTGTGCCTTTTCTATTTTATTCCAATGCAATTTCTTTGTCTCATCGTCAATACGAAAGTAAGAAGGGTCCGTCTTCTTGTACTTAATCTTCATTGTGCCTTTTGTATTTAATTCCAATGCAATTTCTATGTTTCATCGTCAATAAGAAGGTCCAAGATACACAGTAAACCTGAAGTGAAGCATCGGAATCTATAACTTGTGTCACAGGAATGGTTCAAAACATAGACAGTAGGAAGAGTCAGTCTTTTTGTACCTAAGTCGGCATTTTGCAGTTTGTATTTAATTCCGATGCAATTTCTGTGTTTCATCGTCAATAAGAAGGTCCAAGGGATACAGTAGACCTGAAGGGAAGCATCGGAATCTATAACTAGTGTCACAGGAATGGTTCAAAACGTAGTCAGTAAGAAGAGTCAGTCTTCTTGTACTTAAGGTGGCATTGTGCCTTTTGTATTTAATTCAGTTGCTATTTCTGTGTATCATCGTCAATAATAAGGACAGAGGGACACAGTATACCTGAAGTGATGGATCGGAATCTATAACTAGTGTCACAGGAATGGTCCAAACATAGTCAGTAAGAAGAGTCAGTTTTCTTGTACTTAAGTCGGCATTGTGCCTTTTGTATCTAATTCCGATTCTATTTCTGTGTTTCATCGTCAATAAGATGGTCAGAGGGATACAGTAAATCTGAAGTGAAGCATCGGAATCTTGAACTTTTGTCACAGGAATGGTTCCAAACATAGAAAGTAAGAAGGGTCCGTCTTCTTGTACTTAATCTTCATTGTGCCTTTTGTATTTAATTCCAATGCAATTTCTATGTTTCATCGTCAATAAGAAGGTCCAAGATACACAGTAAACCTGAAGTGAAGCATCGGAATCTATAACTTGTGTCACAGGAATGGTTCAAAACATAGACAGTAAGAAGAGTCAGTCTTCTTGTACTTAAGTCGGCATTGTGCCTTTTGTTATTAATTCCGATGCAATTTCTGTGTTTCATCGTCAATAAGAATGTCCAAGGGATACAGTAAACCTGAAGTGAAGCATCGGAATCTATAACTAGTGTCACAGGAATGGTTCAAAACATAGACAGTAGGAAGAGTCAGTCTTCTTGTACTTAAGTCGGCATTGTACCTTTTGTATTTAATTCCGATTCAATTTCTGTGTTTCATCGTCAATAAGTAGGTCAGAGGGTACAGTAAAACTGAAGTGAAGCATCGGAATCTAAAACTAGGGTCACAGGAATTGTTCAAAACATAGACAGTAGGAAGAATCAGTCTTCTTGTACTTAAGTCGGCATTGTGCCTTTTCTATTTTATTCCAATGCAATTTCTTTGTCTCATCGTCAATACGAAAGTCCAAGGGATACAGTAAACCTGAAGTGAAGCATCGGAATTTTATAACTAGTGTCACAGGAATGGTTCAAAACATTGAGAGTAGGAAGAGTCAGTCTTCTTGTACTTAAGTCGGCATTGTGCCTTTTCTATTTAATTCCGTTTCAATTTCTGTGTTTCGTCGCCAATAAGAAGGGCAGAGGGATACAGTAAACCTGAAGTGAAGCATCGGAATCTATAACTAATGTCACAGGAATGGTTCAAAACAAAGACAACATGAAGAGTTAGTCGTCTTGTACTTAAGTCGGCATTGTGCCTTTTGTATTTAATTCCGATGCAATTTCTGTGTTTAATCGTCAATAAGAAGGTCCAAGGGATACAGTAAACCTGAAGTGAAGCATCGGAATCTATAATTAGTGTCACAGGAACGGTTCAAACATAGTCAGTAAGACGAGTCAGTCTTCTTGTACTTAAGTCGACATTATGCCTTATGTATATAATTCCGATGCAATTTCTGTGCTTCATCGTCAATAAGAAGGTCCAACAAATACAGTAAACCTGAAGTGAAGCATCGGAATCTATAACTAGTGTCACAGAAATGGTACAAAACATGGGCAGTAGGAGGAGATAGTCTTCTTGTACTTAAGTCGGCATTGTGCCTTTTTTATTTAATTCCGACGCTATTTCTGTGTTTCTTCGTCAATAAGATGGTCCAAGTGATCAGTAAACCTGAAGTGAAGCATCAGAATCTATAACTAGCGTCACAGGAATGGTTCAAAACATAGACAGTAAGAAGAGTCAGTCTTCTTGTACTTAAGTCGGCATTGTGCCTTTTGTATTTAATTCCGATGCAATTTCTGTGTTTCATCGTCAATAAGAAGGTCCAAGGGTTTCAGTAACCGTGAAGTGAAGCATCGGAATCTATAACTAGTGTCAGTGGAATGGTTCAAACATAGTCAGTAAGAAGAGTCATTCCACTTGTACTTAAGTCGGCCATGTGCCTTTTGTATTTAATTCCGATGCAATTTCTGTGTTTCATCGTCAATACGAAGGTCCAATGGATACAGTAAACCTGAAGTGAAGCATCGGAATCTATAACTAGTGTCACAGGAATGGTTCAAACATAGACAGTAGGAAGAGTCAGTCTTCTTGTAATTAAGTCGGCATTGTTCCTTTTGTATTTAATTCCGATGCAATTTATGTGTTTCATCGTCAATAAGAAGGTCCAAGGGATTCAGTAAATCTGAAGTGAAGCATCTGAATCTATAACTAGTGTCACAGGAATGGTTCAAAACATAGACAGTAGGAAGAGTCAGTCTTTTTGTACCTAAGTCGGCATTTTGCAGTTTGTATTTAATTCCGATGCAATTTCTGTGTTTCATCGTCAATAAGAAGGTCCAAGGGATACAGTAGACCTGAAGGGAAGCATCGGAATCTATAACTAGTGTCACAGGAATGGTTCAAAACGTAGTCAGTAAGAAGAGTCAGTCTTCTTGTACTTAAGGTGGCATTGTGCCTTTTGTATTTAATTCAGTTGCTATTTCTGTGTATCATCGTCAATAATAAGGACAGAGGGACACAGTATACCTGAAGTGATGGATCGGAATCTATAACTAGTGTCACAGGAATGGTCCAAACATAGTCAGTAAGAAGAGTCAGTTTTCTTGTACTTAAGTCGGCATTGTGCCTTTTGTATCTAATTCCGATTCTATTTCTGTGTTTCATCGTCAATAAGATGGTCAGAGGGATACAGTAAATCTGAAGTGAAGCATCGGAATCTTGAACTTTTGTCACAGGAATGGTTCCAAACATAGAAAGTAAGAAGGGTCCGTCTTCTTGTACTTAATCTTCATTGTGCCTTTTGTATTTAATTCCAATGCAATTTCTATGTTTCATCGTCAATAAGAAGGTCCAAGATACACAGTAAACCTGAAGTGAAGCATCGGAATCTATAACTTGTGTCACAGGAATGGTTCAAAACATAGACAGTAAGAAGAGTCAGTCTTCTTGTACTTAAGTCGGCATTGTGCCCTTTTCAATTTAATTCCGATGCAATTACTGTGTTTCATCGTCAATACGAAGGTCATATAGATACATTAAACCTGAAATGAAGCACCGCAATCGCTAACTAGTGTCACAGGAATGGTTCAAAACATAGTCAGTAAGACGAGTCAACCTTCTTGTACTTAAGTCGGCATTGTGCATTTCTATTTAATTCCGATGCTATTTCTGTGTTTCATCGTCAATAAGATGGTCAGAGGGTTACATTAAACCTGAGGTGAAGCATCGAAATCTATAACTAGTGTCACAGGAATCGTTCAAAACATAGTCAGTAAGGAGAGTCAGTCTTCTTGTACTAAAGTCGGCATTGTGCCTTTTGTATTTAATTCCGATGCAATATCTGTGTTTCATCGTCAATAAGAAGGCCCAAGGGATTCAGCAAACCTGAAGTGAAGCATCGGGGTCTATAACTAGTCTCACAGGAATGGTTCAAAACATAGCCAGCAAGAAGAGTCAGTCTTCTTGTTCTTAAGTCGGCATTGTGCCTTTTGTTATTAATTCCGATGCAATTTCTGTGTTTCATCGTCAATAAGAATGTCCAAGGGATACAGTAAACCTGAAGTGAAGCATCGGAATCTATAACTAGTGTCACAGGAATGGTTCTAAACATAGACAGTAGGAAGAGTCAGTCTTCTTGTACTTAAGTCGGCATTGTACCTTTTGTATTTAATTCCGATTCAATTTCTGTGTTTCATCGTCAATAAGTAGGTCAGAGGGTACAGTAAAACTGAAGTGAAGCATCGGAATCTAAAACTAGTGTCACAGGAATTGTTCAAAACATAGACAGTAGGAAGAATCAGTCTTCTTGTACTTAAGTCGGCATTGTGCCTTTTCTATTTAATTCCAATGCAATTTCTTTGTCTCATCGTCAATACGAAAGTCCAAGGGATACAGTAAACCTGAAGTGAAGCATCGGAATTTTATAACTAGTGTCACAGGAATGGTTCAAAACATTGAGAGTAGGAAGAGTCAGTCTTCTTGTACTTAAGTCGGCATTGTGCCTTTTCTATTTAATTCCGTTTCAATTTCTGTGTTTCGTCGCCAATAAGAAGGGCAGAGGGATACAGTAAACCTGAAGTGAAGCATCGGAATCTATAACTAATGTCACAGGAATGGTTCAAAACAAAGACAACAGGAAGAGTTAGTCGTCTTGTACTTAAGTCGGGATTGTGCCTTTTGTATTTAATTCCGATGCAATTTCTGTGTTTAATCGTCAATAAGAAGGTCAAAGGGATACAGTAAACCTGAAGTGAAGCATCGGAATCTATAATTAGTGTCACAGGAACGGTTCAAACATAGTCAGTAAGACGAGTCAGTCTTCTTGTACTTAAGTCGACATTATGCCTTATGTATATAATTCCGATGCAATTTCTGTGCTTCATCGTCAATAAGAAGGTCCAACAAATACAGTAAACCTGAAGTGAAGCATCGGAATCTATAACTAGTGTCACAGAAATGGTACAAAACATGGGCAGTAGGAGGAGATAGTCTTCTTGTACTTAAGTCGGCATTGTGCCTTTTTTATTTAATTCCGACGCTATTTCTGTGTTTCTTCGTCAATAAGATGGTCCAAGTGATCAGTAAACCTGAAGTGAAGCATCAGAATCCATAACTAGCGTCACAGGAATGGTTCAAAACATAGACAGTAAGAAGAGTCAGTCTTCTTGTACTTAAGTCGGCATTGTGCCTTTTGTATTTAATTCCGATGCAATTTCTGTGTTTCATCGTCAATAAGAAGGTCCAAGGGTTTCAGTAACCGTGAAGTGAAGCATCGGAATCTATAACTAGTGTCAGTGGAATGGTTCAAACATAGTCAGTAAGAAGAGTCAGTCCACTTGTACTTAAGTCGGCCATGTGCCTTTTGTATTTAATTCCGATGCAATTTCTGTGTTTCATCGTCAATACGAAGGTCCAATGGATACAGTAAACCTGAAGTGAAGCATCGGAATCTATAACTAGTGTCACAGGAATGGTTCAAACATAGACAGTAGGAAGAGTCAGTCTTCTTGTAATTAAGTCGGCATTGTTCCTTTTGTATTTAATTCCGATGCAATTTATGTGTTTCATCGTCAATAAGAAGGTCCAAGGGATTCAGTAAATCTGAAGTGAAGCATCTGAATCTATAACTAGTGTCACAGGAATGGTTCAAAACATAGACAGTAGGAAGAGTCAGTCTTTTTGTACCTAAGTCGGCATTTTGCAGTTTGTATTTAATTCCGATGCAATTTCTGTGTTTCATCGTCAATAAGAAGGTCCAAGGGATACAGTAGACCTGAAGGGAAGCATCGGAATCTATAACTAGTGTCACAGGAATGGTTCAAAACGTAGTCAGTAAGAAGAGTCAGTCTTCTTGTACTTAAGGTGGCATTGTGCCTTTTGTATTTAATTCAGTTGCTATTTCTGTGTATCATCGTCAATAATAAGGACAGAGGGACACAGTATACCTGAAGTGATGGATCGGAATCTATAACTAGTGTCACAGGAATGGTCCAAACATAGTCAGTAAGAAGAGTCAGTTTTCTTGTATTTAAGTCGGCATTGTGCCTTTTGTATCTAATTCCGATTCTATTTCTGTGTTTCATCGTCAATAAGATGGTCAGAGGGATACAGTAAATCTGAAGTGAAGCATCGGAATCTTGAACTTTTGTCACAGGAATGGTTCCAAACATAGAAAGTAAGAAGGGTCCGTCTTCTTGTACTTAATCTTCATTGTGCCTTTTGTATTTAATTCCAATGCAATTTCTATGTTTCATCGTCAATAAGAAGGTCCAAGATACACAGTAAACCTGAAGTGAAGCATCGGAATCTATAACTTGTGTCACAGGAATGGTTCAAAACATAGACAGTTAGAAGAGTCAGTCTTCTTGTACTTAAGTCGGCATTGTGCCCTTTTCAATTTAATTCCGATGCAATTACTGTGTTTCATCGTCAATACGAAGGTCATAGGGATACAGTAAACCTGAAATGAAGCACCGCAATCGCTAACTAGTGTCACAGGAATGGTTCAAAACATAGTCAGTAAGACGAGTCAACCTTCTTGTACTTAAGTCGGCATTGTGCATTTCTATTTAATTCCGATGCTATTTCTGTGTTTCATCGTCAATAAGATGGTCAGAGGGTTACATTAAACCTGAGGTGAAGCATCGAAATCTATAACTAGTGTCACAGGAATCGTTCAAAACATAGTCAGTAAGGAGAGTCAGTCTTCTTGTACTAAAGTCGGCATTTTGCCTTTTCTATTTAATTCCGATGCAATTTCTGTTTTTCATCGTCAATAAGAAGGTCCAAGGGATGCAGTAACCCTAAACTGAAGCATCGGAATCTACAACTAGTGTCACAGGAATGGTCCAAAACATAGTCAGTAAGAAGAATCAGTCTTCTTGTACTTAAGTCGGCATTATGCATTTTCAATTTACTTCCGATGCAATTTAAGTGTTTCATCGTCAATAAGAAGGTCCAAGGGATACAGTAAAGCTGAAGTGAAACATCAGAATCTATAACTAGTGTCACAGGAATGGTTCAAAGCATAGTCAGTAAGAAGAGTCAGTCTTCTTGTACTTAAGTCGCCATTGTGCCCTTTCAATTTAATTCCGATGCAATTACTGTATTTCATCGTCAATACGAAGATCTTAGGGATACAGTAAACCTGAAATGAAGCACCGCAATCTCTAACTAGTGTCACAGGAATGGTTCAAAACATAGTCAGTAAGACGAGTCAGCCTTCTTGTACTTAAGTCGGCATTGTGCATTTCTATTTAATTCCGATGCAGTTTCTGTTTTTCATCGTCAATAAGAAGGTCAGAGGGTTACATTAAACCTGAGGTGAAGCATCGAAATCTATAACTAGTGTCACAGGAATGGTTCAAAACATAGTCAGTAAGGAGAGTCAGTCTTCTTGTACTAAAGTCGGCATCTTGCCTTTTCTATTTAAATCCGTTGCAATTTCTGTGTTTCATCGTCAATAAGGAGGTCCAAGGGATATAGTAAACCTGAACTGAAGCGTCGGAATCTATAAATAGTGTCACAGGAATGGTTCAAAACATAGACAGTAGGAAGAGTCAGTCTCCTTGTACTTTAGTCGGCATTGTGCCTTTTGTATTTCATTTCGATGCAATTTCTGTGTTTCATCGTCAATAAGAAGGTCAGAGGGATACAGTAAACCTGAAGTGAAGCATCGGAATCTACAACTAGTGTCACAGGAATGGTTAAAGTCATAGTCAGTAACAAGAATCAGTCATCTTGTACTTAAGTCGGCATTGTGCCTTTTGTATTTAATTCAGATGCAATTTCCGTGTTTCATCGTCAACAAGAAGGTCCAAGGGATGCAGTAAACCTGAAGTGAAGCATCGTAATCTATAACTAGTGTCACAAGAATGGTTCAAAGCATAGTCAGTAAGAAGAGTCAGTCTTCTTGTACTTAAGTCAGCATTGTGCATTTTGTATTTAATTCAGTTGCTATTTCTGTGTTTCATCGTCAATAAGAAGGACAGAGGGACACAGTATACCTGAAATGAAGCATCGGAATCTATAACTAGTGTCACAGGAATGGTTCCAAACATAGTCATTAAGAAGAGTCAGTCTTCTTGTACTTAAGTCGGCTTTATGCATTTTCTATTTACTTCCAATGCAATTTCAGTCTTTCATCGTCAATAAGAAGGTCCAAGGGATACAGTAAACCTGAAGTGAAGCATCGGAATCTATAACTAGTGTCACAAGAATGGTTCAAAGCATAGTCAGTAAGAAGAGTCTGTCTTCTTGTATTTAAATCGGCATTGTGCCTTTTGTATTTAATTCCGATTCAATTTCTGAGTTTAATCGTCAATAAGATGGTCAGAGGGATACAGTAAACCTGAAGTGAACCATCGTAATCAATAACTTTTGTCACTGGAATGGTTAAAAACATAGACAGTAAGAAGGGTCCGTCTTGTTGTACTTAATATTCATTGTGCCTTTTGTATTTAATTACGATGCAATTTCTGTGTTTCATCGTCAATAAGAAGGTCCAAGGTCTACAGTAAACCTGAAGTGAAACATCGGAATCTGTAACTAGCGTCACACGAATGGTTCAAATCATAGACAGTAAGAAGAGTCAGTATTCTTGTACTTAAGTCGGCATTATGCGTTTTCTATTTAACTCCGATGCAATTTCTGTGTTTCATCGTCAATAAGAAGGTCAGAGGGATACAGTAAACCGGAGGTGAAGCATCGGACTCTATAACTAGTGTCTCAGGAATGGTTCAAACATCGACAGTAGGAAGAGTCAGTCTTCCTGTACTTAAGTCGGCATTGTGCATTTTCTATTTAATTCCGATGCAGTTTCTGTGTTTCGTCGCCAATAAGAAGGTGCAAAGGATACAGTAAACCTAAAGTGAAGCATCGGAATCTATAACTAATGTCACAGGAATGGTTCAAAACGTAGACAGCAGGACGAGTCAGTCTTCTTGTACTTAAGTCGGCATTGTGCCTTTTGTATTTAATTCCGATGCAATTTCTGTGTTTCATCGTCAATAAGAAGGTCCAAGGGATACAGTAAACCTGAAGTGGAGCATCGGAATCTATAATTAGTGTCACAGGAACGGTTCAAAACATAGTCAGTAAGAAGAGTCAGTCTTCTTGTACTTAAGTCGGCATTGTGCCTTTTGTATTAAATTCCGAAGCAGTATCTGTGTTTCATCGTCAATAAGAAGGTCCAAGGGATATAGTAAACCAGAAGTGAAGCATCGGAATCTACAACTAGTCTCACAGGAATGGTTCAATACATAGTCAGTAAGAAGAGTCAGTTTTCTTGTACTTAAGTCGACATTATGCCTTTTGTATATAATTCCGATGCAATTTCTATGCTTCATCGTCAATAAGTAGGTCCAACGGATACAGTAAACCTGAAGTGAAGCATCGGAATCTATAATTAGTGTCACAGGAATGGTTCAAAACATAGACAGTAGGAAGAGATAGTCTTCTTGTACTTAAGTCGGCATTGTGCCTTTTTTATTTAATTCCGACGCTATTTCTGTGTTTCGTCTCAATAAGATTGTCCAAGTGATTCAGTAAACCTGAAGTGAAGCATCGGAATCTATAACTAGCGTCACAGGAATGGTACAAACATAGACAGTAAGAAGAGTTAGTTTTCTTGTACTTAATTCGGCATTGTGCCTTTTGTATTTATTTCCGATGCAATTTCTGTGTTTCATCGTCAATACGAAGGACCAAGGGATTCAGCAAACCAGAAGTGAAGCATCGGAATCTAAAACTAGTGTCACAGGAATGTTTCAAAACATAGACAGTAGGAAGAATCAGTCTTCTTGTACTTAAGTCGGCATTGTGCCTTTTGTATATGATTCCGATGCAATTTCTGTGTTTCATCGTCAATAAGAAGGTCCAAGGGATACAGTAAACCTGAAGTGAAGCATCGGAATCTATAATTAGTGTCACAGGAATGGTTCAAAACATAGACAGTAGGAAGAGACAGTCTTCTTGTACTTAAGTCGGCATTGTGCCTTTTCTATTTTATTGCGGCGCAATTTCTGTGTTTCGTCGTCAATAAGAAGGTCCACGTGATACAGTAAACCTGAAGTGAAGCATCGGAATCTATATCTAGTGACACAGGAATGGTTCAAACCATAGACAGTAAGGAGAGTCAGTCTTCTTAAACTTAATTCGGCATTGTGCCTTTTGTATTTAATTCCGATGCAATTTCTGTGTTTCATCGTCAATACGAAGGTCCAAGGGATTCAGCAAACCAGAAGTGAAGCATCGGAATCTAAAACTAGTGTCACAGGAATGGTTCAAAGCATAGACAGTAGGAAGAATCAGTCTTCTTGTACTTAAGTCGGCATTGTGCCTTTTCTATTTGATTCCGATGCAATTTCTGTGTTTCATCGTCAATAAGAAGGTCCGAGGGATACAGTAAACTTGAATTGAAGCATCGGAATCTATAACTAGTGTCACAGGAATGGTTCAAATCATAGTCAGTAACAAGAGTCAGTCTTCTTGTACTTAAGTCGGCATTGTGCCTTTTCTATTTAATTCCGGCGCAATTTCTGTGTTTCGTCGTCAATAAGAAGGTCCACGTGATACAGTAAACCTGAAGTGAAGCATCGGAATCTATAACTAGTGTCACAAGAATGGTTCAAAGCATAGTCAGTAAGAAGAGTCTGTCCTCTTGTATTTAAGTCGGCATTGTGCCTTTTGTATTTAATTCCGATTCAATTTCTGTGTTTCATCGTCAATAAGATGGTCAGAGGAATACAGTAAACCTGAAGTGAACCATCGTAATCAATAACTTTTGTCACTGGAATGGTTAAAAACATAGACAGTAAGAAGGGTCCGTCTTGTTGTACTTATACTTCATTGAGCCTTTTGTATTTAATTACGATGCAATTTCTGTGTTTCATCGTCAATAAGAAGGTCCAAGGTCTACAGTAAACCTGAAGTGAAACATCGGAATCTGTAACTAGCGTCACACGAATGGTTCAAATCATAGACAGTAATAAGAGTCAGTATTCTTGTACTTAAGTCGGCATTATGCGTTTTCTATTTAATTCCGATGCAATTTCTGTGTTTCATCGTCAATAAGAAGGTCAGAGGGATACAGTAAACCGGAGGTGAAGCATCGGACTCTATAACTAGTGTCTCAGGAATGGTTCAAACATCGACAGTAGGAAGAGTCAGTCTTCCTGTACTTAAGTCGGCATTGTGCATTTTCTATTTAATTCCGATGCAGTTTCTGTGTTTCGTCGCCAATAAGAAGGTGCAAAGGATACAGTAAACCTAAAGTGAAGCATCGGAATCTATAACTAATGTCACAGGAATGGTTCAAAACATAGACAGCAGGAAGAGTCAGTCTTCTTGTACTTAAGTCGGCATTGTGCCTTTTGTATTTAATTCCGATGCAATTTCGGTGTTTCATCGTCAATAAGAAGGTCCAAGGGATACAGTAAACCTGAAGTGGAGCATCGGAATCTATAATTAGTGTCACAGGAACGGTTCAAAACATAGTCAGTAAGAAGAGTCAGTCTTCTTGTACTTAAGTCGGCATTGTGCCTTTTGTATTAAATTCCGAAGCAATATCTGTGTTTCATCGTCAATAAGAAGGTCCAAGGGATATAGTAAACCAGAAGTGAAGCATCGGAATCTACAATTAGTCTCACAGGAATGGTTCAATACATAGTCAGTAAGAAGAGTCAGTTTTCTTGTACTTAAGTCGACATTATGCCTTTTGTATATAATTCCGATGCAATTTCTATGCTTCATCGTCAATAAGTAGGTCCAACGGATACAGTAAACCTGAAGTGAAGCCCCGGAATCTATAACTTGTGTCACAGGAATGGTACAAATCATAGACAGTAGGAAGAGATAGTCTTCTTGTACTTAAGTCGGCATTGTGCCTTTTTTATTTAATTCCGACGCTATTTCTGTGTTTCGTCTCAATAAGATTGTCCAAGTGATACAGTAAACCTGAAGTGAAGCATCGGAATCTATAACTAGCGTCACAGGAATGGTACAAACATAGACAGTAAGAAGAGTTAGTTTTCTTGTACTTAATTCGGCATTGTGCCTTTTGTATTTATTTCCGATGCAATTTCTGTGTTTCATCGTCAATACGAAGGTCCAAGGGATTCAGCAAACCAGAAGTGAAGCATCGGAATCTAAAACTAGTGTCACAGGAATGTTTCAAAACATAGACAGTAGGAAGAATCAGTCTTCTTGTACTTAAGTCGGCATTGTGCCTTTTGTATTTGATTCCGATGCAATTTCTGTGTTTCATCGTCAATAAGAAGGTCCAAGGGATACAGTAAACCTGAAGTGAAGCATCGGAATCTATAATTAGTGTCACAGGAATGGTTCAAAGCATAGACAGTAGGAAGAGATAGTCTTCTTGTACTTAAGTCGGCATTGTGCCTTTTCTATTTTATTGCGGCGCAATTTCTGTGTTTCGTCGTCAATAAGAAGGTCCACGTGATACAGTAAACCTGAAGTGAAGCATCGGAAACTATATCTAGTGTCACAGGAATGGTTCAAACCATAGACAGTAAGGAGAGTCAGTCTTCTTAAACTTAATTCGGCATTGTGCCTTTTGTATTTAATTCCGATGCAATTTCTGTGTTTCATCGTCAATACGAAGGTCCAAGGGATTCAGCAAACCAGAAGTGAAGCATCGGAATCTAAAACTAGTGTCACAGGAATGGTTCAAAACATAGACAGTGGGAAGAATCAGTCTTCTTGTACTTAAGTCGGCATTGTGCCTTTTCTATTTGATTCCGATGCAATTTCTGTGTTTCATCGTCAATAAGAAGGTCCGAGGGATACAGTAAACTTGAATTGAAGCATCGGAATCTATAACTAGTGTCACAGGAATGGTTCAAATCATAGTCAGTAACAAGAGTCAGTCTTCTTGTACTTAAGTCGGCATTGTGCCTTTTCTATTTAATTCCGGCGCAATTTCTGTGTTTCGTCGTCAATAAGAAGGTCCACGTGATACAGTAAACCTGAAGTGAAGCATCGGAATCTATAACTAGTGTCATAGGAATGGTTCAAACCATAGACAGTAAGTAGAGTCAGTCTTCTTGTACTTAAGTCGGCATTGTGCCTTTTGTATTTAATTCCGATTCAATTTCAGTGTTTCATCGTCAATAAGATGGTCAGAGGGATACAGTAAACCTGAAGTGAACCATCGGAATCAAGAACTTTTGTCACAGGAATGGTTAAAAACATAGACAGTAAGAAGGGTCCGTCTTGTTGTACTTATTCTTCATTGTGCCTTTTGTATTTAATTCCGTTGCAATTTCTGTGTTTCATCGCCAATAAGAAGGTCCAAGGTCTACAGTAAACCTGAAGTGAAGCATCGGAATCTATAACTAGTGTCACAGGAATGGTTCAAAGCATATACAGTAAGAAGAGTCAGTCTTCTTGTACTTAAGTCGGCATTGTGCCCATTTCAATCTAATTCCGAAGCAATTACTGTGTTTCATCGTCAATACGAAGGTCATAGGGATACAGAAAACCTGAAATGAAGCATCGGAATCTCTAACTAGTGTCACAGGAATGGTTCAAACATAGTCAGTAAGACGAGTCAGTCTTCTTGTACTTAAGTCGGCATTGTGCTTTTCTATTTAATTCCGATTTAATTTCTGTGTTTCATCGTCAATAAGAAGGTCAGAGGGATACAGTAAACCTGAGGTGAAGCATCGAAATCTATAACTAGTGTCACAGGAATGGTTCAAAACATAGTCACTAAGGAGAGTCAGTCTTGTTGTACTTAAGTCGGCATTGTGCCTTTTCTATTATTTCCGATGCAATTTCTTTGTTTCATCGCCAATAAGAAGGTCCAAGGGATACAGTAAACCTGAACTGAAGCATCGGAATCTGTAACTAGCGTCACAGGAATGGTTCAAAACATAGACAGTAAGAAGAGTCAGTATTATTGTACTTAAGTCGGCATTATGCGTTTTCTATTTAATTCCGATGCAATTTCTGTGTTTCATCGTCAATAAGAAGGTCAGAGGGATACAGTAAACCGGAGGTGAATCATCGGAATCTATAACTAGTGTCGCAGGAATGGTTCAAACACCGACAGTTGGAAGAGTCAGTCTTCTTGATCTTAAGTCGGCATTGTGCCTTTTCTATTTAATTCCGATGCAGTTTCTGTGTTTCGTCGCCAATAAGAAGGTGCAAAGGATACAGTAAACCTAAAGTGAAGCATCGGAATATATAACTAATGTCACAGGAATGGTTCAAAGCATAGACAGTAGGAAGAGTCAGTCTTCTTGTACTTAAGTCGGCATTGTGCCTTTTGTATTTAATTCCGATGCAATTTCTGTGTTTCATCGTCAATAAGAAGGTCCAAGGGATACAGTAAACCTGAAGTGGAGCATCGGAATCTATAGTTAGTGTCACAGGAACGGTTCAAAACATAGACAGTAAGTAGAGTCAGTCTTCTTGTACTTAAGTCGGCATTGTGCCTTTTGTATTAAATTCCGATGCAATATCTGTGTTTCATCGTCAATAAAAAGGTCCAAGGGATATAGTAAACCAGAAGTGAAGCATCGGAATCTACAACTAGTGTCACAGGAATAGTTCTATACATAGTCAGTAAGAGGAGTCAGTCTTCTTGTACTTAAGTCGACATTATGCCTTTTGCATATAATTCCGATGCAATTTCTATGCTTCATCGTCAATAAGTAGGTCCAACGGATACAGTAAACCTGAAGTGAAGCATCGGAATCTATAACTTGTGTCACAGGAATGGTACAAATCATAGACAGTAGGAAGAGATAGTCTTCTTGTACTTAAGTCGGCATTGTGCCTTTTTTATTTAATTCCGACGCTATTTCTGTGTTTTGTCTCAATAAGATGGTCCAAGTGATACAGTAAACCTGAAGTGAAGCATCGGAATCTATAACTAGCGTCACAGGAATGGTACAAACATAGACAGTAAAAAGAGTCAGTCTTCTTGTACTTAATTCGGCATTGTGCCTTTTGTATTTATTTCCGATGCAATTTCTGTGTTTCATCGTCAATACGAAGGTCCAAGGGATTCAGCAAACCAGAAGTGAAGCATCGGAATCTAAACTAGTGTCACAGGAATGGTTCAAAACATAGACAGTAGGAAGAATCAGTCTTCTTGTACTTAAGTCGGCATTGTGCCTTTTCTATTTGATTCCGATGCAATTTCTGTGTTTCATCGTCAATAAGAAGGTCCAAGGGATACAGTAAACCTGAAGTGAAGCATCGGAGTCTATAACTAGTGTCACAGGAATGGTTCAAAACATAGACAGTAGGAAGAGATAGTCTTCTTGTGCTTAAGTCGGCATTGTGCCTTTTCTATTTAATTCCGGCGCAATTTCTGTGTTTCGTCGTCAATAAGAAGGTCCACGTGAAACAGTAAACCTGAAGTGAAGCATCGGAATCTATTACTAGTGTCACAGGAATGGTTCAAACCATAGACAGTAAGAAGAGTCAGTCTTCTAGTACATAATTCGGCATTGTGCCTTTTGTATTTAATTCCGTTTTAATTTCTGTGTTTCATCGTCAATAGGAAGACCCAAGGGTTTCAGTAAACCTGAAGTGAAGCAGCGGAATCTATAACTAGTGTCACAGGATTGGTTTAAAACATAGTCAGTAAGAAGAGTCAGTCTTCTTGTACTTAAGTCGGCCATGTGCGTTTTGTATTTAATTCTGATGCAATTTCTGTGTTTCATCGTCAATAGGAAGGTCCAAGGGATACAGTAAACCTGAAGTGAGCATCGGAATCTATAACTAGTGTCACAGGAACGGTTCAAACATAGACAGTAGGAAGAGTCAGTCTTCTTGTACTTAAGTCGGCATTGATCCTTTGTATTTAATTCCGATGCAATTTATGTGTTTCATCGTCAATAAGAAGGTCCAAGGGAGTCAGTCAACCAGAAGTGAAGCATCTGAATCTATAACTAGTGTCACGGGAATGGTTCAAAACATAGACAGTAGGAAGAGTCAGTCTTCTTACACCTAAGTCGGCATTTTGCCTTTTGTATTTAATTCCGATGCAATTTCTGTGATTCATCGCCAATACGAAGGTCAGAGGGATACAGTAAACATGAAGTGAAGCATAGGAATCTAAAACTAGTGTCACAGGAATGGTTCAAAAGCATAGACAGAAGGAAGAGTCAGTCTTCTTGTATTTAAGTCGGCATGTAGCATTTTGTATTTAATTCCGATGCAATTTCGGTGTTTCATCGTCTATAAAAAGGTCCAAGGGATACAGTAAACCTGAAGTGAAGCATCGGAATCTATAACTAGTGTCACAGGAATGGTTCAAAACATAGACAGTAAGAAGAGCCAGTCTTCTTGTACTTAAGTCGGCATTGTGCCTTTTCTATTTAATTCCGATGCAATTTCTGTGTTTCATCGTCAATAAGAAGGTCAGAGGGATACAGTAAACATGAAGTTAAGCATCGGAATCTATAACTAGTGTCACAGGAATGGTCAAAACTTAGTCAGTAAGAAGAGTCAGTCTTCTTGTCCTTAAGTCGGCGTTGTGCCTTTTGTATTTAATTCCGATGCAATTTCTGTGTTTCTTCGTCAGTAAGAAGATCCAAGGCATACAGTAAACCTGAAGTGAAGCATCGGAATCTATAACTAGTGTCACAGGAATGGTTCAAAACATAGACAGTAAGAAGAGTCAGTCTTCTTGTACTTAAGTCGGCATTGTGCCCTTTTCAATTTAATTCCGATGCAATTATTGTGTTTCATCGTCAATACGAAGGTCATAGTGATACAGTAAACCTGAAATGAAGCACCGCAATCTCTAACTAGTGTCACAGGAATGGTTCAAAACATAGTCAGTAAGACGAGTCAGCCTTCTTGTACTTAAGTCGGCATTGTGCATTTCTATTTAATTCCGATGCAGTTTCTGTTTTTCATCGTCAATAAGAAGGTCTGAGGGTTACATTAAACCTGAGGTGAAGCATCGAAATCTATAACTAGTGTCACAGGAATGGTTCAAAACATCGTCAGTAAGGAGAGTCAGTCTTCTTGTACTAAAGTCGGCATCTTGCCTTTTCTATTTAAATCCGTTGCAATTTCTGTGTTTCATCGTCAATAAGGAGGTCCAAGGGATACAGTAAACCTGAACTGAAGCGTCGGAATCTATAAATAGTGTCACAGGAATGGTTCAAAACATAGACAGTAGGAAGAGTCAGTCTCCTTGTACTTTAGTCGGCATTGTGCCTTTTGTATTTCATTTCGATGCAATTTCTGTGTTTCATCGTCAATAAGAAGGTCAGAGGGATACAGTAAACCTGAAGTGAAGCATCGGAATCTACAACTAGTGTCACAGGAATGGTTAAAGTCATAGTCAGTAAGAAGAATCAGTCATCTTGTACTTAAGTCGGCATTGTGCCTTTTGTATTTAATTCAGATGCAATTTCCGTGTTTCATCGTCAACAAGAAGGTCCAAGGGATGCTGTAAACCTGAAGTGAAGCATCGTAATCTATAACTAGTGTCACAAGAATGGTTCAAAGCATAGTCAGTAAGGAGAGTCAGTCTTCTTGTACTTAAGTCAGCATTGTGCCTTTTGTATTTAATTCAGTTGCTATTTCTGTGTTTCATCGTCAATAAGAAGGACAGAGGGACACAGTATACCTGAAATGAAGCATCGGAATCTATAACTAGTGTCACAGGAATGGTTCCAAACATAGTCATTAAGAAGAGTCAGTCTTCTTGTACTTAAGTCGGCTTTATGCATTTTCTATTTACTTCCGATGCAATTTCAGTCTTTCATCGTCAATAAGAAGGTCCAAGGGATACAGTAAACCTGAAGTGAAGCATCGGAATCTATAACTAGTGTCACAAGAATGGTTCAAAGCATAGTCAGTAAGAAGAGTCTGTCTTCTTGTATTTAAGTCGGCATTGTGCCTTTTGTATTTAATTCCGATTCAATTTCTGTGTTTCATCGTCAATAAGATGGTCAGAGGGATACAGTAAACCTGAAGTGAACCATCGTAATCAATAACTTTTGTCACTGGAATGGTTAAAAACATAGACAGTAAGAAGGGTCCGTCTTGTTGTACTTATTCTTCATTGAGCCTTTTGTATTTAATTACGATGCAATTTCTGTGTTTCATCGTCAATAAGAAGGTCCAAGGTCTACAGTAAACCTGAAGTGAAACATCGGAATCTGTAACTAGCGTCACACGAATGGTTCAAATCATAGACAGTAAGAAGAGTCAGTATTCTTGTACTTAAGTCGGCATTATGCGTTTTCTATTTAATTCCGATGCAATTTCTGTGTTTCATCGTCAATAAGAAGGTCAGAGGGATATAGTAAACCGGAGGTGAAGCATCGGACTCTATAACTAGTGTCTCAGGAATGGTTCAAACATCGACAGTAGGAAGAGTCAGTCTTCCTGTACTTAAGTCGGCATTGTGCATTTTCTATTTAATTCCGATGCAGTTTCTGTGTTTCGTCGCCAATAAGAAGGTGCAAAGGATACAGTAAACCTAAAGTGAAGCATCGGAATCTATAACTAATGTCACAGGAATGGTTCAAAACATAGACAGCAGGAAGAGTCAGTCTTCTTGTACTTAAGTCGGCATTGTGCCTTTTGTATTTAATTCCGATGCAATTTCGGTGTTTCATCGTCAATAAGAAGGTCCAAGGGATACAGTAAAACTGAAGTGGAGCATCGGAATCTATAATTAGTGTCACAGGAACGGTTCAAAACATAGTCAGTAAGAAGAGTCAGTCTTCTTGTACTTAAGTCGGCATTGTGCCTTTTGTATTAAATTCCGAAGCAATATCTGTGTTTCATCGTCAATAAGAAGGTCCAAGGGATATAGTAAACCAGAAGTGAAGCATCGGAATCTACAACTAGTCTCACAGGAATGGTTCAATACATAGTCAGTAAGAAGAGTCAGTTTTCTTGTACTTAAGTCGACATTATGCCTTTTGTATATAATTCCGATGCAATTTCTATGCTTCATCGTCAATAAGTAGGTCCAACGGATACAGTAAATCTGAAGTGAAGCACCGGAATCTATAACTTGTGTCACAGGAATGGTACAAATCATAGACAGTAGGAAGAGATAGTCTTCTTGTACTTAAGTCGGCATTGTGCCTTTTTTATTTAATTCCGACGTTATTTCTGTGTTTCGTCTCAATAAGATTGTCCAAGTGATACAGTAAACCTGAAGTGAAGCATCGGAATCTATAACTAGCGTCACAGGAATGGTACAAACATAGACATTAAGAAGAGTTAGTTTTCTTGTACTTAATTCGGCATTGTGCCTTTTGTATTTATTTCCGATGCAATTTCTGTGTTTCATCGTCAATACGAAGGTCCAAGGGATTCAGCAAACCAGAAGTGAAGCATCGGAATCTAAAACTAGTGTCACAGGAATGGTTCAAAACATAGACAGTAGGAAGAATCAGTCTTCTTGTACTTAAGTCGGCATTGTGCCTTTTGTATTTGATTCCGATGCAATTTCTGTGTTTCATCGTCAATAAGAAGGTCCAAGGGATACAGTAAACCTGAAGTGAAGCATCGGAATCTATAATTAGTGTCACAGGAATGGTTCAAAACATAGACAGTAGGAAGAGATAGTCTTCTTGTACTTAAGTCGGCATTGTGCCTTTTCTATTTTATTGCGGCGCAATTTCTGTGTTTCGTCGTCAATAAGAAGGTCCACGTGATACAGTAAACCTGAAGTGAAGCATCGGAATCTATATCTAGTGTCACAGGAATGGTTCAAACCATAGACAGTAAGGAGAGTCAGTCTTCTTAAACTTAATTCGGCATTGTGCCTTTTGTATTTAATTCCGATGCAATTTCTGTGTTTCATCGTCAATACGAAGGTCCAAGGGATTCAGCAAACCAGAAGTGAAGCATCGGAATCTAAAACTAGTGTCACAGGAATGGTTCAAAACATAGACAGTAGGAAGAATCAGTCTTCTTGTACTTAAGTCGGCATTGTGCCTTTTCTATTTGATTCCGATGCAATTTCTGTGTTTCATCGTCAATAAGAAGGTCCGAGGGATACAGTAAACTTGAATTGAAGCATCGGAATCTATAACTAGTGTCACAGGAATAATTCAAATCATAGTCAGTAACAAGAGTCAGTCTTCTTGTACTTAAGTCGGCATTGTGCCTTTTCTATTTAATTCCGGCGCAATTTCTGTGTTTCGTCGTCAATAAGAAGGTCCACGTGATACAGTAAACCTGAAGTGAAGCATCGGAATCTATAACTAGTGTCATAGGAATGGTTCAAACCATAGACAGTAAGTAGAGTCAGTCTTCTTGTACTTAAGTCGGCATTGTGCGTTTTGTATTTAATTCCGATTCAATTTCAGTGTTTCATCGTCAATAAGATGGTCAGAGGGATACAGTAAACCTGAAGTGAACCATCGGAATCAAGAACTTTTGTCACAGGAATGGTTAAAAACATAGAGAGTAAGAAGGGTCCGTCTTGTTGTACTTATTCTTCATTGTGCCTTTTGTATTTAATTCCGTTGCAATTTTGTGTTTCATCGCCAATAAGAAGGTCCAAGGTCTACAGTAAACCTGAAGTGAAGCATCGGAATCTATAACTAGTGTCACAGGAATGGTTCAAAGCATATACAGTAAGAAGAGTCAGTCTTCTTGTACTTAAGTCGGCATTGTGCCCATTTCAATCTAATTCCGAAGCAATTACTGTGTTTCATCGTCAATACGAAGGTCATAGGGATACAGAAAACCTGAAATGAAGCATCGGAATCTCTAACTAGTGTCACAGGAATGGTTCAAACATAGTCAGTAAGACGAGTCAGTCTTCTTGTACTTAAGTCGGCATTGTGCTTTTCTATTTAATTCCGATTTAATTACTGTGTTTCATCGTCAATAAGAAGGTCAGAGGGATACAGTAAACCTGAGGTGAAGCATCGAAATCTATAACTAGTGTCACAGGAATGGTTCAAAACATAGTCACTAAGGAGAGTCAGTCTTATTGTACTTAAGTCGGCATTGTGCCTTTTCTATTATTTCCGATGCAATTTCTTTGTTTCATCGCCAATAAGAAGGTCCAAGGGATACAGTAAACCTGAACTGAAGCATCGGAATCTGTAACTAGCGTCACAGGAATGGTTCAAAACATAGACAGTAAGAAGAGTCAGTATTCTTGTACTTAAGTCGGCATTATGCGTTTTCTATTTAATTCCGATGCAATTTCTGTGTTTCATCGTCAATACGAAGGTCAGAGGGATACAGTAAACCGGAGGTGAAGCATCGGAATCTATAACTAGTGTCGCAGGAATGGTTCAAACACCGACAGTTGGAAGAGTCAGTCTTCTTGATCTTAAGTCGGCATTGTGCCTTTTCTATTTAATTCCGATGCAGTTTCTGTGTTTCGTCGCCAATAAGAAGGTGCAAAGGATACAGTAAACCTAAAGTGAAGCATCGGAATATATAACTAATGTCACAGGAATGGTTCAAAGCATAGACAGTAGGAAGAGTCAGTCTTCTTGTACTTAAGTCGGCATTGTGCCTTTTGTATTTAATTCCGATGCAATTTATGTGTTTCATCGTCAATAAGAAGGTCCAAGGGATACAGTAAACCTGAAGTGGAGCATCGGAATCTATAGTTAGTGTCACAGGAACGGTTCAAAACATAGTCAGTAAGTAGAGTCAGTCTTCTTGTACTTAAGTCGGCATTGTGCCTTTTGTATTAAATTCCGATGCAATATCTGTGTTTCATCGTCAATAAAAAGGTCCAAGGGAGTCAGTAAACCAGAAGTGAAGCATCTGAATCTATAACTAGTGTCACAGGAATGGTTCAAAACATAGACAGTAAGAAGAGCCAGTCTTCTTGTACTTAAGTCGGCATTGTGCCTTTTCTATTTAATTCCGATGCAATTTCTGTGTTTCATCGTCAATAAGAAGGTCAGAGGGATACAGTAAACATGAAGTGAAGCATCGGAATCTATAACTAGTGTCACAGGAATGGTCAAAACTTAGTCAGTAAGAAGAGTCAGTCTTCTTGTCCTTAAGTCGGCGTTGTGCCTTTTGTATTTAATTCCGATGCAATTTCTGTGTTTCTTCGTCAGTAAGAAGATCCAAGGCATACAGTAAACCTGAAGTGAAGCATCGGAATCTATAACTAGTGTCACAGGAATGGTTCAAAACATAGACAGTAAGAAGAGTCAGTCTTCTTGTACTTAAGTCGGCATTGTGCCCTTTTCAATTTAATTCCGATGCAATTATTGTGTTTCATCGTCAATACGAAGGTCATAGTGATACAGTAAAACTGAAATGAAGCACCGCAATCGCTAACTAGTGTCACAGGAATGGTTCAAAACATAGTCAGTAAGACGAGTCAGCCTTCTTGTACTTAAGTCGGCATTGTGCATTTCTATTTAATTCCCATGCTATTTCTGTGTTTCATCGTCAATAAGATGGTCAGAGGGTTACATTAAACCTGAGGTGAAGCATCGATATCTATAACTAGTGTCACAGGAATGGTTCAAAACATAGTCAGTAAGGAGAGTCAGTCTTCTTGTACTAAAGTCGGCATTGTGCCTTTTCTATTTAATTCCGATGCAATTTCTGTTTTTCATCGTCAATAAGATGGTCCAAGGGATACAGTAAACCTAAACTGAAGCATCGGAATCTATAAATAGTGTCACAGGAGTGGTTAAAACATAGACAGTAGGAAGAGTCAGTCTTCTTGTACTTAAGTCGGCATTGTGCCTTTTGTATATCATGCCGATGCAATTTCTGTATTTCATCGTCAATAAGAAGGTCAGAGGGATACAGTAACCCTGAAGTGAAGCATCGGAATCTACAACTAGTGTCACACGAATGGTTAAAATCATAGTCAGTAAGAAGAATCAATCAACTTGTACTTAAGTCGGCATTGTGCCTTTTGTATTTAATTCCGATGCAATTTCCGTGCTTCATCGTCAATAAGAAGGTTCAAGGGATACAGTAAACCTGAAGTGAAGTATCGGAATCTATAACTAGTGTCACAGAAATGGTTCAAAAGCATAGTCAGTAAGAAGAGTCAGTTTTCTTGTACTTAAGTCGGCATTGTGCCTTTTGTACTTAATTCAGTTGCTATTTCTGTGTTTCATCGTCAATAAGAAGGACAGAGGGACACAGTATACCTGAAGTGAAGCATCGCAATCTAAAACTAGTGTCACAGGAATGGTTCCAAACATAGTCAGTAAGAAGAGTCAGTCTTCTTGTACTTAAGTCGGCATTATGCATTTTCAATTTACTTCCGATGCAATTTCAGTGTTTCATCGTCAATAAGAAGGTCCAAGGGATACAGTAAAGGTGAAGTGAAACATCGGAATCTATAACTAGTGTCACAGGAATGGTTCAAAGCATAGTCAGTAAGAAGAGTCAGTCTTCTTGTACTTAAGTCGGCATTGTGCCCTTTCAATTTAATTCCGATGCAATTACTGTGTTTCATCGTCAATTCGAAGATCATAGGGATACAGTAAACCTGAAATGAAGCACCGCAATCTCTAACTAGTGTCACAGGAATGGTTCAAAACATAGTCAGTAAGACGAGTCAGCCTTCTTGTACTTAAGTCGGCATTGTGCATTTCTGTTTAATTCCTATGCAGTTTCTGTTTTTCATCGTCAATAAGAAGGTCAGAGGGTTACATTAAACCTGAGGTGAAGCATCGAAATCTATAACTAGTGTCACAGGAATGGGTCAAAACATAGTCTGTAAGGAGAGTCAGTCTTCTTGTACTAAAGTCGGCATCTTGCCTTTTCTATTTAAATCCGTTGCAATTTCTGTGTTTCATCGTCAATAAGGAGGTCCAAGGGATACAGTAAACCTGAACTGAAGCATCGGAATCTATAAATAGTGTCACAGGAATGGTTCAAATCATAGAGAGTAGGAAGAGTCAATCTCCTTGTTCTTCAGTCGGCATTGTGCCTTTTTATTTCATTTCGATGCAATTTCCGTGTTTCATCGTCAATAAGAAGGTCAGAGGGATACAGTAAACCTGAAGTGAAGCATCGGAATCTACAACTA